>NC_091298.1:1807602-1847602 GCF_038502225.1 Cherax quadricarinatus | reverse complement strand
TAATACACCACTGCTGTGAGTGAACACACTATTCCTGTGAGTGAACATACCACTTCTGTGAGTGAACACATCACTGTTGTGAGTGAGCACCACTCATGTGAGTGAATACCACTCCTGTGAGTGAACACACCGCTGCTGTAAGTGAACACACCACTGTTGTGAGTGAATACCACTTCTGTGAGTGAACACACTCCTCCTGTGAGTGAACATACCACTTCTGTGAGTGAACACACCACTGTTGTGAGTGAACACCACTCCTGTGAGTGAACACCACTCCTGTGAGTGAACATACCACTCCTGTGAGTGAACATACCACTTCTGTGAGTGAACATACCACTCCTGTGAGTGAACACCACTCCTGTGAGTGAGCATATCACTCCTGTGAGTGAACATACCACTCCTGTGAGTGAATATACCACTCCTGTGAGTGAACATACCACTCCTGTGAGTGAACATACCACTCCTGTGAGTGAACATACCACTCCTGTGAGTGAACACCACTCCTGTGAGTGAACACCACTCCTGTGAGTGAACATACCACTCCTGTGAGTGAACATACCACTTCTGTGAGTGAACATACCACTCCTGTGAGTGAACATACCACTTCTGTGAGTGAACATACCACTCCTGTGAGTGAACACCACTCCTGTGAGTGAACATATCACTCCTGTGAGTGAACATACCACTCCTGTGAGTGAATATACCACTCCTGTGAGTGAACATACCACTCCTGTGAGTGAACATACCACTCCTGTGAGTGAACATACCACTCCTGTGAGTGAACACCACTCCTGTGAGTGAACACCACTCCTGTGAGTGAACATACCACTCCTGTGAGTGAACATACCACTTCTGTGAGTGAACATACCACTCCTGTGAGTGAACATACCACTCCTGTGAGTGAACACCACTCCTGTGAATGAACACCACTCCTGTGAGTGAACATACCACTCCTGTGAGTGAACATACCACTCCTGTGAGTGAACATACCACTCCTGTAAGTGAACATACCACTCCTGTGAGTGAACATACCACTCCTGTGAGTGAACATACCACTCCTGTGAGTGAACACCACTCCTGTGAGTGAACACCACTCCTGTGAGTGAACATACCACTCCTGTGAGTGAACATACCACTTCTGTGAGTGAACATACCACTCCTGTGAGTGAACACCACTCCTGTGAGTGAATATACCACTCCTGTGAGTGAACATACCACTCCTGTGAGTGAACATACCACTCCTGTGAGTAAACATACCACTCCTGTGAGTGAACATACCACTCCTGTGAGTAAACACCACTCCTGTGAGTAAACACCACTCCTGTGAGTAAACACCACTCCTGTGAGTAATCTCCACTCCTGTGAGTGAACATACCACTCCTGTGAGTAAACACCACTCCTGTGAGTGAACACCACTCCTGTGAATGAACACCACTCCTGTGAGTGAACACCACTCCTGTGAGTGAACACCACTCCTGTGAGTGAACACACACCACCATAAACAGAGAACATATCAGCTTACTAAGTGTTCCTTGACCATGTTATCACTGCTACTTAAGAATGTTCCATTCTCTAGCTTGTGTTCCTTCAGTGTACCAGTGATCACAGCTGGAACACGTCCTGTATGTTACGTTGTAAACTGGTACGAATCTTAGTTACAAGAAGCACCTGCCTTATTCACGGAACACCTGCCAAACCCACGGAACACCTGCTAGATAACCGCATTACAGTATATAATGTGGGAAGTAGAGTACTCGTGATAACTAAGGTGCCGCAGCCAGCCTTGAATCAGCCGCAGCCGCCGGCAGACAGGGAGGTGCCGCAGCCAGCCTTGTATCAGCCGCAGCCGCCGGCAGACAGGGAGGTGCCGCAGCCAGCCTTGTATCAGCCGCAGCCGCCGGCAGACAGGGAGGTGCCGCAGCCAGCCTTGTATCAGCCGCAGCCGCCGGCACTTGTTCAAGCCTACATAAACTAAATAAGTAAATAAGTTTATTCAGGTATACACCAGGTATCCACCAGGTATCCACCAGGTATCCACCAGGCCCCGTGGCCTGGTGGATAAAGCTCTCGCTTCCCACGGCGAGGGACCGGGTTCGCTTCCCGGCGAGGGTAGAAATATTGGGCGTGTTTCCTTACACCGGTTGTCTATGTTCCCCTTCAGTAATACAGGTACTTGGGTGTTAGTCGACAGGTGTGGGTCGCATCCTGGGACAAAACTGTCTTAATTTGTGGGAAATGCTCAGCATAACAAGCGGCTTTCTACATAGTAGTATGTCATATGTGTAGAGAACCTAGGATAACCCAAAAAAGTCAGAAAAAGTGACATTTTCCCACTCGGGTCTTGACACACTCCTCGTCGCTTGACGATGTCAACACAATGTTAATGTAAACAGACCAAAATTTCCATATCTGTGTACATGTACTTCAGGACTGATCAAATACTTGGTTAGTGCCAACCTTTAGTCTACCAGGAGAGTGCCAGGAGTATATAGTGCCATGTTCTCCGTGACTAGGTCCCAGACCAGGTCTCCAGGTGGGTTGACTGATCAACCAGACTGAGCAGACTTCGGCTCCAGGTTATTAGAGCATTCTTGTGAGGTGGGTAGCAAGCTGCATCCAGCATTAATAATTCTCGTCTGGTAGATATACTGGAAACCCCGTTAACCAATCAATGAAGACGCAAGGCAGAGTACTAAGCAGCCAAGACGCAAGGCAGAGTACTAAGCAACCAAGACACATGGCAGAGTACTAAGCAACCAAGATACATGGCAGAGTACTAACCAACCAAGACCCAAGGCAGAGTAATAACCAACCAAGACACAAGACAGAGTACTAAGCAATCAAGACACAAGACAGAGTACTAAGCAACCAAGACACAAGGCAGAGTACTAAGCAACCAACATACATGGCAGAGTACTAACTAACCAAGACGCAAGGCAGAGTACTAAGCAACCAAGACGCAAGGCAGAGTACTAAGCAACCAAGACGCAAGACAGAGTACTAAGCAACCAAGACACATGGCAGAGTACTAAGCAACCAAGATACATGGCAGAGTACTAACCAACCAAGACGCAAGGCAGAGTAATAACCAACCAAGACACAAGACAGAGTACTAAGCAATCAAGACACAAGACAGAGTACCAAGCAACCAAGACACAAGGCAGAGTACCAAGCAACCAAGACACAAGGCAGAGTACCAAGCAACCAAGACACATGGCAGAGTACTAAGCAACCAAGACGCAAGGCAGAGTACTAAGCAACCAAGACACAAGGCAGAGTACTAAGGAACCAAGACATATGGCAGAGTACTAACCAACCAAGACGCAAGGCAGAGTACTAAGCAACCAAGACGCAAGACAGAGTACTAAGCAACCAAGACACATGGCAGAGTACTAAGCAACCAAGATACATGGCAGAGTACTAACCAACCAAGACGCAAGGCAGAGTAATAACCAACCAAGACACAAGACAGAGTACTAAGCAATCAAGACACAAGACAGAGTACCAAGCAACCAAGACACAAGGCAGAGTACCAAGCAACCAAGACACAAGACAGAGTACTAAGCAATCAAGACACAAGACAGAGTACCAAGCAACCAAGACGCAAGGCAGAGTACTAAGCAACCAAGACGCAAGACAGAGTACTAAGCAACCAAGACACATGGCAGAGTACTAAGCAACCAAGACACATGGCAGAGTACTAACCATTCAAGACACAAGGCAGAGTAATAACCAACCAAGACGAAAGGCAGAGTACCAAGCAACCAAGACACAAGGCAGAGTACCAAGCAACCAAGACACAAGGCAGAGTACTAAGGAACCAAGACATATGGCAGAGTACTAAGGAACCAAGACATATGGCAGAGTACTAACCAACCAAGACGCAAGACAGAGTACTAAGCAACCAAGACACATGGCAGAGTACTAAGCAACCAAGACACAAGGCAGAGTACCAAGCAACCAAGACACAAGGCAGAGTACCAAGCAACCAAGACACAAGGCAGAGTACCAAGCAACCAAGACACAAGGCAGAGTACCAAGCAACCAAGACACAAGGCAGAGTACCAAGCAACCAAGACACAAGGCAGAGTACCAAGCAACCAAGACACAAGGCAGAGTACCAAGCAACCAAGACGCAAGGCAGAGTACTAAGCAACCAAGACACAAGGCAGAGTACCAAGCAACCAAGACACAAGGCAGAGTACCAAGCAACCAAGACACAAGGCAGAGTACCAAGCAACCAAGACACAAGGCAGAGTACCAAGCAACCAAGACGCAAGGCAGAGTACTAAGCAACCAAGACACAAGGCAGAGTACCAAGCAACCAAGACACAAGGCAGAGTACCAAGCAACCAAGACACAAGGCAGAGTACCAAGCAACCAAGACACAAGGCAGAGTACCAAGCAACCAAGACACAAGGCAGAGTACCAAGCAACCAAGACGCAAGGCAGAGTACTAAGCAACCAAGACACAAGGCAGAGTACCAAGCAACCAAGACACAAGGCAGAGTACCAAGCAACCAAGACACAAGGCAGAGTACCAAGCAACCAAGACACAAGGCAGAGTACCAAGCAACCAAGACACAAGGCAGAGTACCAAGCAACCAAGACACATGGCAGAGTACTAAGCAACCAAGACGCAAGGCAGAGTACTAAGCAACCAAGACACAAGGCAGAGTACTAAGGAACCAAGACATATGGCAGAGTACTAACCAACCAAGACGCAAGGCAGAGTACTAAGCAACCAAGACGCAAGACAGAGTACTAAGCAACCAAGACACATGGCAGAGTACTAAGCAACCAAGATACATGGCAGAGTACTAACCAACCAAGACGCAAGGCAGAGTAATAACCAACCAAGACACAAGACAGAGTACTAAGCAATCAAGACACAAGACAGAGTACCAAGCAACCAAGACACAAGGCAGAGTACCAAGCAACCAAGACACAAGACAGAGTACTAAGCAATCAAGACACAAGACAGAGTACCAAGCAACCAAGACGCAAGGCAGAGTACTAAGCAACCAAGACGCAAGACAGAGTACTAAGCAACCAAGACACATGGCAGAGTACTAAGCAACCAAGACACATGGCAGAGTACTAACCATTCAAGACACAAGGCAGAGTAATAACCAACCAAGACGAAAGGCAGAGTACCAAGCAACCAAGACACAAGGCAGAGTACCAAGCAACCAAGACACAAGGCAGAGTACTAAGGAACCAAGACATATGGCAGAGTACTAAGGAACCAAGACATATGGCAGAGTACTAACCAACCAAGACGCAAGACAGAGTACTAAGCAACCAAGACACATGGCAGAGTACTAAGCAACCAAGACACAAGGCAGAGTACCAAGCAACCAAGACACAAGGCAGAGTACCAAGCAACCAAGACACAAGGCAGAGTACCAAGCAACCAAGACACAAGGCAGAGTACCAAGCAACCAAGACACAAGGCAGAGTACCAAGCAACCAAGACACAAGGCAGAGTACCAAGCAACCAAGACACAAGGCAGAGTACCAAGCAACCAAGACGCAAGGCAGAGTACTAAGCAACCAAGACACAAGGCAGAGTACCAAGCAACCAAGACACAAGGCAGAGTACCAAGCAACCAAGACACAAGGCAGAGTACCAAGCAACCAAGACACAAGGCAGAGTACCAAGCAACCAAGACGCAAGGCAGAGTACTAAGCAACCAAGACACAAGGCAGAGTACCAAGCAACCAAGACACAAGGCAGAGTACCAAGCAACCAAGACACAAGGCAGAGTACCAAGCAACCAAGACACAAGGCAGAGTACCAAGCAACCAAGACACAAGGCAGAGTACCAAGCAACCAAGACGCAAGGCAGAGTACTAAGCAACCAAGACACAAGGCAGAGTACCAAGCAACCAAGACACAAGGCAGAGTACCAAGCAACCAAGACACAAGGCAGAGTACCAAGCAACCAAGACACAAGGCAGAGTACCAAGCAACCAAGACACAAGGCAGAGTACCAAGCAACCAAGAAGCAAGGCAGAGTACTAAGCAACCAAGACGCAAGATACTACGAGACGTAGTCAAAATAGGCACAAGAATAAACTCTTCCAGCAGAGAAGTAACCATCTGCAGCTCACAAGACTGCCATCCCCACGAGCCCCATTGGGGCGGGGCAGATGGCAGAGCAGAGGCCTAGCTTCTCCCTACGAGCCCCGTGAGGGCGGGGACTGTGGCTAGGCCTGGGGACAGTTGGTCCCAAAGATGAGGGGGTACTTGTACCTCCTCCCATGGGAGACTTAGGTCTCGAGATACTCCCCAGATAGGGAGCCAAGGCCGGGTCACCACTACCTGGAAAAGACCCGGGCCGGGAGAATACCGGCGAATATAAAAAAAAAAAAGCGCACATACGGAGTATGGAAGCCACACGCCCACTCGAGTCACTAGGATATACGTAAATAACTGTAACGTCAAGTTTTGGAGTGACGCGAAAAATAGACGGTATACAACGACTTAAATGTGTATTGTAGTGGTTCCAAGAACTAGAGCTCATCATCCACACATTCAAATAGACAACTAATCTCTCTCTCTCTCTCTCTCTCACTATTAGGTTTTCCTATGATAAGTCTTCATAATATTCCGTTTTTACACACTCATAACATGTGTGTGGCCTCAAAACCAGTGTAAAATATTAATAAAACAAGTGTTATGTACGTCTCGCATAAAGGAAACTGACTTAACTCGGTAAACATTTCCCTTACATACATTTTGTCGCCGAAGCTGCTAGTATTTTGTGCACCTCATATCCATCCTGTGGATGGTAGTGGCTAGTTTATTGTGCACCTCATATCCATCCTGTGGATGGTAGTGGCTAGTTTATTGTGCACCTCATATCCATCCTGTGGATGGCAGTGGCTAGTTTATTGTGCACCTCATATCCATCCTGTGGATGGTAGTGGCTAGTTTATTGTGCACCTCATATCCATCCTGTGGATGGTAGTGGCTAGTTTATTGTGCACCTCATATCCATCCTGTGGAGGGTAGTGGCTAGTGTATTGTGCACCTCATATCCATCCTGTGCATGGTAGTGGCTAGTTTATTGTGCACCTCATATCCATCCTGTGCATGGTAGTGGCTAGTTTATTGTGCACCTCATATCCATCCTGTGCATGGTAGTGGCTAGTTTATTGTGCACCTCATATCCATCCTGTGCATGGTAGTGGCTAGTTTATTGTGCACCTCATATCCATCCTGTGCATGGTAGTGGCTAGTTTATTGTGTACCTCATATCCATCCTGTGCATGGTAGTGGCTAGTTTATTGTGCACCTCATATCCATCCTGTGGATGGTAGTGGCTAGTTTATTGTGCACCTCATATCCATCCTGTGGATGGTAGTGGCTAGTTTATTGTGCACCTCATATCCATCCTGTGGATGGTAGTGGCTAGTTTATTGTGCACCTCATATCCATCCTGTGGATGGTAGTGGCTAGTTTATTGTGCACCTCATATCCATCCTGTGGAGGGTAGTGGCTAGTGTATTGTGCACCTCATATCCATCCTGTGCATGGTAGTGGCTAGTTTATTGTGCACCTCATATCCATCCTGTGCATGGTAGTGGCTAGTTTATTGTGCACCTCATATCCATCCTGTGGATGGTAGTGGCTAGTTTATTGTGTACCTCATATCCATCCTGTGGATGGTAGTGGCTAGTTTATTGTGTACCTCATATCCATCCTGTGGATGGTAGTGGCTAGTTTATTGTGTACCTCATATCCATCCTGTGGATGGTAGTGGCTAGTTTATTGTGCACCTCATATCCATCCTGTGGATGGTAGTGGCTAGTTTATTGTGTACCTCATATCCATCCTGTGGATGGTAGTGGCTAGTTTATTGTGTACCTCATATCCATCCTGTGGATGGTAGTGGCTAGTTTATTGTGTACCTCATATCCATCCTGTGGATGGTAGTGGCTAGTTTATTGTGCACCTCATATCCATCCTGTGGATGGTAGTGGCTAGTTTATTGTGCACCTCATATCCATCCTGTGGATGGTAGTGGCTAGTTTATTGTGCACCTCATATCCATCCTGTGGATGGTAGTGGCTAGTTTATTGTGCACCTCATATCCATCCTGTGGATGGTAGTGGCTAGTTTATTGTGCACCTCATATCCATCCTGTGGATGGTAGTGGCTAGTTTATTGTGTACCTCATATCCATCCTGTGGAGGGTAGTGGCTAGTTTATTGTGCACCTCATATCCATCCTGTGGATGGTAGTGGCTAGTTTATTGTGCACCTCATATCCATCCTGTGCATGGTAGTGGCTAGTTTATTGTGCACCTCATATCCATCCTGTGGATGGTAGTGGCTAGTTTATTGTGCACCTCATATCCATCCTGTGGAGGGTAGCACAAGAGCATATGGATACACAAAAGGCCTAAAAACTAGGCCCTAAAGGGGTTAACAGGTGTATATCTGGATTTATATCTGCAGTTGATTTATTTGTTGCAAATTAATAAGATATCTTGACTTTTCACATAGGTTATTATACTGTCTATCTCTATATTCTAATAAGTGGACAATGAAGCACGTAGTGATCAAGATAGTGACCTGAGGGCTGGTCACATACTTTGCATTTGGTCTGATCATCTGTGTGTCTCCCAAACTGTCAGAAGTACGTGTAACCAAGCCTAAGCCTGGCTGCTACGTCAGACTGTCAGAAGTACATGTAACCAAGCCTAAGCCTGGCTGCTACGTCAGACTGTCAGAAGTACATGTAACCAAGCCTAAGCCTGGCTACTACGTCAGACTGTCAGAAGTACGTGTAACCAAGCCTAAGCCTGGCTACTACGTCAGACTGTCAGAAGTACGTGTAACCAAGCCTAAGCCTGGCTACTACGTCAGACTGTCAGAAGTACGTGTAACCAAGCCTAAGCCTGGCTACTACGTCAGACTGTCAGAAGTACATGTAACCAAGCCTAAGCCTGGCTACTACGTCAGACTGTCAGAAGTACGTGTAACCAAGCCTAAGCCTGGCTACTACGTCAGACTGTCAGAACTACGTGTAACCAAGCCTAAGCCTGGCTACTACGTCAGACTGTCAGAAGTACATGTAACCAAGCCTAAGCCTGGCTACTACGTCAGACTGTCAGAAGTACGTGTAACCAAGCCTAAGCCTGGCTACTACGTCAGACTGTCAGATGTACGTGTAACCCAGCCTAAGCCTGACTACTACGTCAGACTGTCAGAAGTACGTGTAACCAAGCCTAAGCCTGGCTACTACGTCAGACTGTCAGAAGTACATGTAACCAAGCCTAAGCCTGGCTACTACGTCAGACTGTCAGAAGTACGTGTAACCAAGCCTAAGCCTGGCTACTACGTCAGACTGTCAGAAGTACTTGTAACCCAGCCTAAGCCTGGCTACTACGTCAGACTGTCAGAAGTACATGTAACCAAGCCTAAGCCTGGCTACTACGTCAGACTGTCAGAAGTACGTGTAACCAAGCCTAAGCCTGGCTACTACGTCAGACTGTCAGAAGTACATGTAACCAAGCCTAAGCCTTGCTACTACGTCAGAATGTCAGAAGTACTTGTAACCCAGCCTAAGCCTGGCTACTACGTCAGACTGTCAGAAGTACGTGTAACCAAGCCTAAGCCTGGCTACTACGTCAGACTGTCAGAACTACGTGTAACCAAGCCTAAGCCTGGCTACTACGTCAGACTGTCAGAAGTACATGTAACCAAGCCTAAGCCTGGCTACTACGTCAGACTGTCAGAAGTACGTGTAACCAAGCCTAAGCCTGGCTACTACGTCAGACTGTCAGAAGTACGTGTAACCCAGCCTAAGCCTAACTACTACGTCAGACTGTCAGAAGTACGTGTAACCAAGCCTAAGCCTGGCTACTACGTCAGACTGTCAGAAGTACATGTAACCAAGCCTAAGCCTGGCTACTACGTCAGACTGTCAGAAGTACGTGTAACCAAGCCTAAGCCTGGCTACTACGTCAGACTGTCAGAAGTACATGTAACCAAGCCTAAGCCTGGCTACTACGTCAGACTGTCAGAAGTACTTGTAACCCAGCCTAAGCCTGGCTACTACGTCAGACTGTCAGAAGTACGTGTAACCCAGCTTAAGCCTGGCTACTACGTCAGACTGTCAGAAGTACGTGTAACCCAGCCTAAGCCTGGCTACTACGTCAGACTGTCAGAAGTACGTGTAACCAAGCCTAAGCCTGGCTACTACGTCAGACTGTCAGAAGTACGTGTAACCCAGCCTAAGCCTGGCTACTACGTCAGACTGTCAGAAGTACATGTAACCAAGCCTAAGCCTGGCTACTACGTCAGACTGTCAGAAGTACGTGTAACCAAGCCTAAGCCTGGCTACTACGTCAGACTGTCAGAAGTACATGTAACCAAGCCTAAGCCTGGCTACTACGTCAGACTGTCAGAAGTACTTGTAACCCAGCCTAAGCCTGGCTACTACGTCAGACTGTCAGAAGTACGTGTAACCCAGCTTAAGCCTGGCTACTACGTCAGACTGTCAGAAGTACGTGTAACCCAGCCTAAGCCTGGCTACTACGTCGGACTGTCAGAAGTACGTGTAACCCAGCCTAAGCCTGGCTACTACGTCAGACTGTCAGAAGTACGTGTAACGCAGCCTAAGCCTGGCTACTACGTCAGACTGTCAGAAGTACGTGTAACCCAGCCTAAGCCTGGCTACTACGTCAGACTGTCAGAAGTACGTGTAACCCAGCCTAAGCCTGGCTACTACAACATCAGTCAGTGTTCACACTGCAAGCTGCTCCATAAATGTACTTATCTACGTTCATGTTATCATAGTGGGTTACAGATCTACTCAATCTTCTAACTACATTCCTATAATACTCAGTTTCATTATTTACTTCTCTCCTAACATTATTGCCAGTGCAAGACACAGAAACACCAAAGTTACATTCTATATTTTCCTTCAGTTGCTCTTTTTTTCGGCTGACTTATCAACATTATCATGAAGGAAGAATTCGATGTGTGATAGAATCCATAACAACTGTACATTAATTATCTTTTCCCGGATTTTTGAGTATCTGTATCTGGCCTCTTTATTTAGATTTTGTTAGAGTCGTTACGTGAGTCAAGAGCCTTTACCATGACATAGAGTAAGAGCGAAGGAAGAATGAAGAAAAGAATGAAGAAAGGGTAAAGAAAAGAATGAAGAAAGGGTAAAGAAAAGAATGAAGAAAGGGTAAAGAAAAGAATGAAGAAAGGGTAAAGAAAAGAATGAAGAAAGGGTAAAGAAAGAAGAAAGAGTGAAGAAAAGAGAAAGTTCGTGCCATATGAGTCAGTTTTTACTGTAGAAAATTACAGTTTGAATATTATGTTTCTTGGAGAGTTGTGTGTGACTCACTGTCCCTCCTGCTGCCCTCCTGCTGCCCTCCTGCTGCCCTCCTGCTGCCCTCCTGCTGCCCTCCTGCTGCCCTCCTGCTGCCCTCCTGCTGCCCTCCTGCTGCCCTCCTGCTGCCCTCCTGCTGCCCTCCTGCTGCCCTCCTGCTGCCCTCCTGCTGCCCTGCTGCTGCCCTCCTGCTGCCCTCCTGCTGCCCTCCTGCTGCCCTCCTGCTGCCCTCCTGCTGCCCTGCTGCTGCCCTCCTGCTGCCCTGCTGCTGCCCTCCTGCTGCCCTCCTGCTGCCCTCCTGCTGCCCTGCTGCTGCCCTCCTGCTGCCCTCCTGCTGCCCTCCTGCTGCCCTCCTGCTGCCCTCCTGCTGCCCTCCTGCTGCCCTCCTGCTGCCCTCCTGCTGCCCTCCTGCTGTCCTCCTGCTGCCCTGCTGCTGCCCTCCTGCTGCCCTCCTGCTGCCCTCCTGCTGCCCTCTGCTGCCCTCTGCTGCCCTCTGCTGGACTCTGCTGCCCTCTGCTGCCCTACTGTTGCCCTCCTGTTGCCCTCTGCTGCCCTCCTGCTGCCCTCTGCTGCCCTCCTGCTACCTTCCTGCTGCCCTCCTGCTTCCCTCCTGCTGCCCTCCTGCTGTCCTCCTGCTGCCCTCTGCTGCCCTCTGCTGCCCTCTGCTGCCCTCCTGCTGCCCTCCTGCTGTCCTCCTGCTGCCCTCCTGCTGCCCTCCTGCTGCCCTCCTGCTGCCCTCTGCTGCCCTCCTGCTGCCCTCTGCTGCCCTCCTGCTGACCTCCTGCTGTTCCTCCTGCTGCCCTCCTGCTGCTCCTCCTGCTGCTCCTCCTGTTGCCCTCTGCTGCTCTCTGCTGCCCTCTGCTGCCCTCTGCTGCCCTCCTGCTGCCCTCCTGCTGCCCTCCTGCTGCTCCTCCTGCTGCTCCTCCTGCTGCTCCTCCTGCTGCCCTTCTGCTGCCCTCCTGCTGCTCTCCTGTTGCTCCTCGTGCTGCCCTCTGCTGCTCCTCCTGCTGCCCTCCTGCTGCTCCTCCTGCTGCTCCTCCTGCTGCCCTCCTGCTGCCCTCCTGCTGCCCTCCTGCTGCTCCTCCTACTGCCCTCTGCTGCCCTCCTGCTGCCCTCCTGCTGCTCCTCCTGCTGCCCTCCTGCTGCCCTCCTGCTGCTAATCCTGCTGCCCTCCTGCTGCCCTCCTGCTGCTCCTCCTGCTGCTCCTCCTTCTGCTCCTCCTGCTGCCCTCCTGCTACTCCACCTGCTCCCCTCTGCTGCCCTTCTGCTACCCTCCTGCTGCTCCTCCTGCTGCCCTCCTACTGCCCTCCTTCTGCCCTCCTGCTGCCCTCCTGCTGCCCTCCTGCTGCCCTCCTGCTGCCCTCCTGCTGCCCTCCTGCTGTCCTCCTGCTGCCCTCCTGCTGCCCTCCTGCTGCCCTCCTGCTACCCTCCTGCTGCCCTCCTGCTGCCCTCCTGCTGCCCTCCTGCTGTCCTCCTGCTTCTTTCCTGCTGCCCTCCTGCTGCCCTCCTGCTACCCTCCTGCTGCCCTCCTGCTGCCCTCCTGCTGCCCTCCTGCTGCTCCTCCTGCTGCCCTCATGCTGTCCTCCTGCTTCTTTCCTGCTTCCTTCCTGCTACCCTCTTACTGCTGCCCTCCTGCTGTTGCTGCTGTCAGTAAACACTACAAGGCCTCAGTCACCAACACTTTCTCTCCTTTCTCCTCATCTCTTTCTTTCTCCTCTCTGTCTCCTCCCCCTTCCACCCTCTTACCCATCTCCACCATTCATTGTTATTACTCCGGAAGGTCCTGAGTACTGTGTTATCACTCAGGAAGGTCCTGAGTACTGTGTTATCACTCAGGAAGGTCCTGAGTACTGTGTTATCACTCAGGAAGGTCCTGAGTACTGAGTTATTACTCAGGAAGGTCCTGAGTACTGTGTTATCACTCAGGAAGGTCCTGAGTACTGTGTTATCACTCAGGAAGGTCCTGAGTACTGTGTTATCACTCAGGAAGGTCCTGAGTACTGTGTTATCACTCAGGAAGGTCCTGAGTACTGTGTTATCACTCAGGAAGGTCCTGAGTACTGTATTATTACTCAGGAAGGTCCTGAGTACTGTGTTATCACTCAGGAAGGTCCTGAGTACTGTGTTATCACTCAGGAAGGTCCTGAGTACTGATTATCTCTCAGGAAGGTCCTGAGTACTGATTATCACTCAGGAAGGTCCTGAGTACTGTGTTATCACTCAGGAAGGTCCTGAGTACTGATTATCTCTCAGGAAGGTCCTGAGTACTGTGTTATTACTCAGGAAGGTCCTGAGTACTGATTATCTCTCAGGAAGGTCCTGAGTACTGTTATTACTCAGGAAGGTCCTGAGTACTGATTATCTCTCAGGAAGGTCCTGAGTACTCTGTTATCACTCAGGAAGGTCCTGAGTACTGTGTTATCACTCAGGAAGGTCCTGAGTACTGTGTTATCACTCAGGAAGGTCCTGAGTACTGTGTTATCACTCAGGAAGGTCCTGAGTACTGTGTTATCACTCAGGAAGGTCCTGAGTACTGTGTTATCACTCAGGAAGGTCCTGAGTACTGTGTTATCACTCAGGAAGGTCCTGAGTACTGAGTTATTACTCAGGAAGGTCCTGAGTACTGTGTTATCACTCAGGAAGGTCCTGAGTACTGTGTTATCACTCAGGAAGGTCCTGAGTACTGTGTTATCACTCAGGAAGGTCCTGAGTACTGTGTTATCACTCAGGAAGGTCCTGAGTACTGTGTTATCACTGAGAAAGGTCCTGAGTACTGATTATCTCTCAGGAAGGTTCTGAGTACTGTGTTATTACTCAGGAAGGTCCTGAGTACTGATTATCTCTCAGGAAGGTCCTGAGTACTGTGTTATTACTCAGGAAGGTCCTGAGTACTGATTATCTCTCAGGAAGGTCCTGAGTACTGTGTTATTACTCAGGAAGTTCCTGAGTACTGATTATCTCTCAGGAAGGTCCTGAGTACTGTGTTATTACTCAGGAAGGTCCTGAGTACTGATTATCTCTCAGGAAGGTCCTGAGTACTGTGTTATCACTCAGGAAGGTCCTGAGTACTGTGTTATCACTCAGGAAGGTCCTGAGTACTGTGTTATCACTCAGGAAGGTCCTGAGTACTGTGTTATCACTCAGGAAGGTCCTGAGTACTGTGTTATCACTCAGGAAGGTCCTGAGTACTGTATTATTACTCAGGAAGGTCCTGAGTACTGTGTTATCACTCAGGAAGGTCCTGAGTACTGTGTTATCACTCAGGAAGGTCCTGAGTACTGTGTTATCACTCAGGAAGGTCCTGAGTACTGTGTTATCACTCAGGAAGGTCCTGAGTACTGTGTTATCACTCAGGAAGGTCCTGAGTACTGTGTTATCACTCAGGAAGGTCCTGAGTACTGTGTTATTACTCAGGAAGGTCCTGAGTACTGTGTTATTACTCAGGAAGGTCCTGAGTACTGTGTTATTACTCAGGAAGGTCCTGAGTACTGAGTTATCACTCAGGAAGGTCCTGAGTACTGTGTTATCACTCAGGAAGGTCCTGAGTACTCTGTTATCACTCAGGAAGGTCCTGAGTACTGTGTTATTACTCAGGAAGGTCCTGAGTACTGATTATCTCTCAGGAAGGTCCTGAGTACTGTGTTATTACTCAGGAAGGTCCTGAGTACTGATTATCTCTCAGGAAGGTCCTTAGTACTCTGTTATCACTCAGGAAGGTCCTGAGTACTGTGTTATCACTCAGGAAGGTCCTGAGTACTGTGTTATCACTCAGGAAGGTCCTGAGTACTGAGTTATCACTCAGGAAGGTCCTGAGTACTGTGTTATTACTCAGGTACATATATAATAACCTACAAATCTACTTACAAGATAAGTGTCGAGTTACATACTAGGCCGCACTTAAGTGGCACTTAAGCACTTAAGTGGCACCTCACTTCACTTCTCTTCTAAAAATATATTATTTTTCCCCTATAATCTACCTTGTCCATAATTATTATCACATTTATTTTGTCTGTTTCGTAAGGTGAAGTCCAGGATCTTTACTTAATTCATGGTATAACTTAACAAATTGTGTTGTAGAGGTGTGAGCTGTGCTTACACCTCTGCAACACAATTGTCATCAAAGAGTTGTTATACCATGTAGGTGTGATGCTCTTGTTGCAAGGTACTGGAGCCCTGGAGGGAGGTTCCTTGAAACTGGTGAGAGGCTCTTGATCCAAGGTACAGCACCTGTGCTCCGGTTCCTGGAATTGAGTCTGAATACCTTCCCTCCCCCCCCCTGGAGCAATATGACCCTTACGGCCTTAGAGCTTTCTCCATGAATATATTAATAATAATAATAATAAATTAAAACTAATATAGTAATAATAATAATAATAATAATAATAATAATAATAATAATAATAATAATAATATAATAATAATAATAATAATAATAATAATAATAATAATAATAATAATAATAATAATAATAATAATAATAATGATAATAATACTAATAATAATCATAATAATAATAATAATAATAATAATAATAATAATAATAATAATAATAATAATAATAATAATCATAATAATAATAATAATAATAATAATAATAATAATAATAATAATAATAATAATAATAATAATAATGATGATAATATGATAATAATAATAATAATAATAATAATAATAATAATAATAATAATAATAATAATGATATTATTATTATTATTAGGTGAGTACACTGACCTTACTTATAAAACAAGATCAAGTGGGCGGTGGGCACTAACAGATTGATCAATCAGGCCAGCTACCTGGAAACCTGGTCTGAGAGCGGGCCCCGGGGGGCGGGGAACTCTGGAAGAGACTCCAGGTAAACTCAACGGGGAGTGTGGACTATCAACCCTAGGCCTTTCACACTAATGGTAGTACTTTATCAGGGGCTTCCGACGTGAAGGAATGGAAATAGAATGTGGAAAATATATGAAAGATATTGCCGAAACACTTCAGTGTACTGTGTTGTGTGTGTTGTGTGTGTGTGTGTGTGTGTGTGTGTGTGTGTGTGTGTGTGTGTGTGTGTGTGTGTGTGTGTGTGTGTGTGTGTGTGTGTGTGTGTGTGTGTTTGTGTGTGTGCGTGTGTGTTGTGTATATGTGTGTTCACATGACTCACGAAATCGTAATGACACGATTGCAAACAAACCATACCACGGACGGGGATAGAACCCGCGATCAGTGGCTAGCTGGTCCAGTGGCTAACGTGACGGGCTGGAGTTCTGAGACTCTCTGATCGCGGGTTCTATCCCCGTCCGTGGTATGTTTTATATGTGTGTTGTGTGTGTACTCACCTAGTTGTGGTTGCAGTGGTCGAGACACAGCTCCTGGCCCCGCCTCTTCACTGACAGCTACTGGGTCCTCCCTCTCCCTGCTCCATGAGCTTTCTCATACCTCGTCTTAAAACTATGTATAGTTCCTGCCTCCACTACATCACTTGTCAGACTATTCCACTTCCTAACAACTCTGTGGCTGAAGAAATACTTCCTAACACCCCTTCGACTCATCTGAGTCTTCAGCTTCCAATTGTGACCCCTTGTTTCTGTGTCCCATCTCTGGAATATCCTTTCTCTGTCCACCTTGTCTATTCCACGCAGTATTTTGTATATCGTTATCATATCTCCCCTGACCCTCCTGTCCTCCAGTGTCGTCAGGCCGATTTCCCTTAACCTTTCTTCGTAGGACATTCCCCTTAGCTCTGGAACTAGCCTTGTTGCAAACCTTTGCACTTTCTCTAATTTCTTGACGTGCTTGACCAGGTGTGGGTTCCAAACTGGTGCTGCGTACTCCAGTATGAGCCTGACGTACACAGTGTATAAAGTCTTGAACTATTCCTTACTGAGGTACCGGAACGCTATTCTCAAGTTTGCCAGGCGCCCATATGTCGCAGCAGTTATCTAGTTATGTGTGCTTCTGGCGACGTACTCGGTATTATACTCACCCCTAGATCTTTCTCCTTGAGTGATGTTTGCAGTCTTTGGCCTCCTAGCCTATACTCTGTCTGCGGTCTTCTTTGCCCCTCTCCGATCTTCATGACTTCGCATTTGGCGGGGTTAAATTCTGGGAGCTAGTTGCTGGATCACGCGTCCAGGTTGTCCAGGTCTCTTTGTAGACCTGTCTGGTCCGCGTATTCTCCTCATTAACTTCACATCATCTGCAAACAGAGACACTTCTGAGTCTATCCCTTCCGTCATGTCGTTGACATATACCAAGAATAGCACTGGTCCCAGGACTGACCCCTGTGGGATCCCGCTCGTCACAGGTGCCCATTGTGATACCTCATCACAGACCATGACTCGCTGTTGCCTCCCTGTCAGGTATTCTCTGATCCATTGCAGTGTCCTTCCTGTTATATGTGCTTGATTCTCTAGCTTCTGTACTAATCTCTTGTGAGGAACTGGAGAGTTTACCTGGAGAGAGTTCCGGGGGTCAACGCCTCCGCGGCTCGGTCTGTGACCAGACCTCATGGTGGATCAGAACCAGATCAACCAGGCTGTTACTGCTGGCTGCATGCAATCCAACGTACGAGCCACAGCCCGGCTGGTCAGGTACCGACTTTAGGTGCTTGTCCAGTGCCTGCTTGAAGACAGTGTCGAAGGCCTTCTTGCAGTCCAAGAAAATGCAATCAACCCACCCCTCTCTCTCATTTCTTACCTCAGTTACCTTGTCATAAAACTCTAGTATGTTTGTGTGTGTCCTCAAAATTTAAAAATAATGTTATTCTTGTTTGTGGAAGAATGTGCACCACTGTCTTAGGTTAATGACTCTCCAGGGTTGGTAATTGTCGTGGGTTAATGACCCTCCAGGGTTGGTAATTGTCGTGGGTTAATGACCCTCCAGGGTTGGTAATTGTCGTGGGTTAATGACCCTCCAGGGTTGGTAATTGTCGTGGGTTAATGACCCTCCGGAGTTAATAACTGACTTGGGTTAATGACCCTCCGGAGTTAATAATTGTCTTGGGTTAATGACCCTCCAGGGTTAATTGGGAGAAAATCCTTCAAGAGAGAGCAGTCTAGACTGCACATTGTTGTGTCCATCATACTACTCATTGTGTGGGTTCTCTTCCTTGCTTTATCTCCCTCACGACAATCATCATCTTCTCTCACTCTCCACAAAAACACTTCTCCATCCCTCATGGAGGAACAGTTTTACATTTATTTGTTATATACTCTGTCGTTCACGTAACCTGTGGAATGTATATCAACATTATATCATACAAGAATATAATAAAGAGTCTCAAAAATGTTATCACTAAGCTGTGACTTATATAGCACCGTCAAGTTGCCACACACTGACGCCATGATTACTGTGGGTGCCCTACACTCACTTTCTCTCATCTGCTAGTGTCAAATTTGGATAATTTTTGATTGGTGATGCTAGTGATTACCTGATGCCCATCGGGATGAGTTTTACTAGTGTGCTAGGAGGCGGGTATGTTAGTATGGGTATAATATCTTGGCGGGATGTGGCATTTTATCTGCGGGAGGACAAGCGGGAGGATGGCAGGAGGCAGGCGGTAGTTCAGTTGCCCGCCGACCACCAGACGTTGGGGTCGTGTCTTCGCGTGTCGTGTAGTCGTGAATGTTGAGTGAGCATCAGCAGCAGCAACAAGAGCAACAGCAGCAGCGTGTACTCTGAGAGTACAAGACCGCAGGTGTCACCATGATGGTGCACAGGACTGTCACTCTAGCAGTGCTTCTGCTTGTGTGTCTCCTCGCGCCTACCAACACTTTGGCACAGGTAAATGGTCTATAACTTCTAAAACAACTTACCCACGCCTCTACACATGTGCTGGAATGCTCACTCTCACTCTCACACTTATACACACTCTCACACACTCACACTACTGTTGTCAAACGTTAGGTAGTATACTGTTGGCAGCATGAAAGATGTGTGTGTGTGTTGATGTTTAAGTTCACGATGGTGATGTCAACAGGCGCTGCCCTGGCCGCCGGCAACACCACGCCCTCAGGGGTGCTACCCACGCCCTCAGGGGTGCTACCCACGCCCTCAGGGGTGCTACCCACGCCCTCAGGGGTGCTACCCACGCCCTCAGGGGTGCTACCCACGCCCTCAGGGGTGCTACCCACGCTCTCAGGGGTGCTACCCACACGCCCTCAGGGGTGCTACCCACGCCCTCAGGGGTGCTACCCACACGCCCTCAGGGGTGCTACCCACACGCCCTCAGGGGTGCTACCCACACGCCCTCAGGGGTGCTACCCACGCCCTCAGGGGTGCTACCCACGCCCTCAGGGGTGCTACCCACGCCCTCAGGGGTGCTACCCACGCCCTCAGGGGTGCTACCCACGCCCTCAGGGGTGCTACCCACGCCCTCAGGGGTGCTACCCACGCCCTCAGGGGTGCTACCCACGCCCTCAGGGGTGCTACCCACGCCCTCAGGGGTGTTACCCACACGCCCTCAGGGGTGTTACCCACACGCCCTCAGGGGTGCTACCCACGCCCTCAGGGGTGCTACCCACACGCCCTCAGGGGTGCTACCCACGCCCTCAGGGGTGCTACCCACACGCCCTCAGGGGTGCTACCCACGCCCTCAGGGGTGCTACCCACGCCCTCAGGGGTGCTACCCACACTCACTCGGATGCTGCCCACACACCCAGGGCTGCTTGCCACACTCACTCAGGAGTGCTACCAGAATTCTCACGGGTGCTACCAGCACTCTCAGGGGTGTTGCCCACTCACCACTCTCCCTGTAGGGGAGGGGGGACTGAGGGCAGGGCACTGCCCGTCTGGCGCCATAATGCCCCATCATACTCCACACTGTCACATTAAACATATTCTTGCCCACACTCCTTGTTGCCTCTACTACACAGTATACCTTTGATGAGTTTCGAGAGTTTTCCCTATTCCTGCAGCCCGGTCCTGGACCAGACTTGTCTGGTGCTTGCCTGGTCAACCAGGCTGTTGCTGCTGGCAGCTCTCTGGCCCACATATGCTTCATAGCCTGGTTGATCCGATCCTTGGCGAAGGAACTTGTCGAGATTCCACATGAAAATGTGTACATTTGTTCCAGCAGTGTTTCTGACATCTGTCAGAGTGTGGTTTAACAGTCTGGGAATACGGATGTTGATACAATGTTCTCTTATTGCACCCACGGCTCCCCTGCTTTTCACTGGTCATATTTTACACATTCTTCTACATCTCTCACTCCAGTTTGTTGTTATGGCAGTGTGCAGATTAGGGACCAGGTCCTCAAGCACCTTCCACGTATATATTATCATGTATATTTTCACTCTTTCACTCCAGGTAGTATATATTTAGGACTCTGAGGCATTCCCAGTAATTTCAATGCTGTCTTGACTCTGTGTTGACCTTAAATGATTTCTGTATTTGTTCCAGCACTAATATCTCTCCTGCTCTGAACGGGGCTGTCAACACTCAACAATACTCTATGTGAAAGCGACTTTAAATAAGTTACCATTGCCATCATTTTTCTTGTTTTGAAAGTTCTCGTTATTCACCCAGTCTTTTTTCCTACCTGGAGGCTACCTGGAGAGCATTCTGGGGATCAACGCCCCCGCGGCCCGGTCCACGACCAGGCCTCCCGGTGGATCAGGGCCTGATCAACTAGGCTGTTACTGCTGGCCGCACGCAATCCAACGTACGAACCACAGCCCGGCTGATCAGGCACCGTCTTTAGGTATCTGTCCAGGTCCCTCTTGAAGACAACCAAGGGTCTTCCCGTAATGCCCCTTATTGCTGGTGGGAGGCTGTTGAACAGTCTTGGGCCCCGGACACTTACTGCGTTTTCTCTTAGTGTACCAGTGACGCCCCTACTTTTCACTGGGGGTATGTTGCATCGCCTGCCAAGTCTTGCTTTCGTATGGAGTGATTGCTGTGTGCATAATAGGGACCAGTCCCTTCAGAATCTTCCAGGTGTAGATTATGATACATATCTCTCTCGTCTGCGCTCTAGTGAGTACAAGTCAAGTGCTTCCAGGCGCTCCCAGTAGTTAAGGTGTTTGATGGAACTTATCCGTGCAGTCAATTTCACCTGCCTTGAATGGGGATGTTAATGTACAGCAGTATTCCAGCCTTGAGAGAGTAAGTGATTTAAAAAGGATCATCATTGGCTTAGCATCTCTTGTCTTGAATGTTCTCATTATCCATCCTATCAGTTTCCTAGCAGATGTGATAGTGGCATTGTTGTGGTCCTTGAAAGTGATGTCTTCGGACATTACCACACCCAGGTCCCTCACATTACTTTTCCGCTCTATTGTGTGATTGGAGTTTGTAGTATACTCAGTCCTAGTTATTATTTCCTCCAGTTTTCCATAACGGAGTAGTTGGAATTTGTCTTCATTGAACATTATATTGTCCTCTGTTGCCCATTGGAAAACTTGGTTTATATCTTCTTGGAGCTTTGCCGTGTCCTCAATGGATGACACTCTCATGCAGATCCTAGTATCGTCTGCAAAAGATGATACAGTGCTGTGGTTTACATCTCTATGTCTGATATGAGAATAAGGAACAAGATAGGTGTTAGTACTGTGTCTTGTGGGACAGAGCTCTTCACTATGGCAGCATCTGATTTAACTCTGTTTACCACTACTCTTTGTGTGCGATTGGTTAGAAAGTTGAAGATCCATCTGTCTACTTTGCCGGTTATCCCTTTAGCACGCATTTTGTGTGCTATTACACCATGGTCGCACTTGTTAATGGCTTTTGCAAAGTCTGTGTGTACTACATCCGCATTCTGTTTGTTTTCCAGTGCATCTAGGACTGACTAAATTAATACATAGCATTAGAAATCTTCCTTATGAAGAAAGATTGAAGACTCTTAAGTTACATTCACTTGTTAGGCGAAGAATGAGGGGAGACCTGATCGAAGTGTATAAGTGGAAGATAGGTATTAATAAAGGGGATATTAACAAGGTCTTGAGGATATCTCTTCAAGAGAGAACCCGCAGTAATGGATTTAAATTGGATAAGTTTAGATTTAGAAAGGACATAGGAAAGTATTGGTTTGGAAAAAGGGTAGTTGATGAGTGGAACAGTCTACCTAGTTGGGTTATTGAGGCTAGGACTTTGGGTAGTTTCAAATTTAGGTTGGATAAGTACATGAGTGGGAGGGGTTGGATTTGAGTGGGACTTGCACATCGGAGCTTGTTTCTAGGGTGGCATTGAAAATTGGGTTGGTCAAATGTTTGTTAGTGGGATGAATTGTAAAGGACCTGCCTAGTATGGGCCAACAGGCCTGCTGCAGTGTTCCTCCTTTCTTATGTTCTTATGTTCTTATATCATAGTGGTCAAGCAGTTGCGAAAGGCAGGAGCGACCTGCTCTGAAACCATGTTGCCCTGGGTTGTGCAATTTTTGGGAGTCCAGGTGGTTTGCTATCCTGCTTCTTAGAACTCTTTCAAAGATTTTTATGATGTGGGACGTTAAAGCTATTGGTCTATAGTTCTTAGCTACTGCTTTGCTGCCACCTTTATGGAGTGGGGCTATATCTGTTGTTTTTAGTGACTGTGGAATCTCACCTGTGTCTAAGCTCCTTCTCCATAGCATACTTAGGGCCCGTGAGAGGGGTTTCCTGCAGTTTTTAATGAACACCGAGTTCCACGAGTCTGGGCCTGGGGCTGAGTGCATGGGGGTGTCGTCGATGGCTGTCTCAAAGTCTAGTGGAGTTAAAGTTGTCATAAATCTGGCCTACATTGGCAGGGTTTTGAGGCTCATTCATGAAAAAATTGTTTGGATTGTCTATCTTTAAACTGGTTAGTCGCAGTATGACTGAGTCATACTGCGATTTCAGTATCTCGCTCATTTCCTTGTTGTCGTCTGTGTAGGATCCGTCTTGTCTGAGCAGGGGCCATATACTAGAAGTGGTTTTAGACTCGTTTTTGGCATATGAAAAGAAATATTTCGAATTTCTTTCAATTTCGTTAATCGCTTTTAGCTCTTGTCTCTCCTGGATCCTGTATGAGTGCTTTAATTTCAGCTCAATATTTTCCACTTCCCTGGTTAGCACTTCCTTCCGTGTATCAGATAATCTGGCATTCTTGAGGAGCTCAATGATTCTTCGTCTTCTGTAGAGGGAGCATCTCTCTCTCTCTCCAGTTTACTTCTTTTCTTTTGTCTTATAGGAACATACCTTGAAGATACTTTAGCTACCAAGAGGGTGATCTTTTCGAGGCATTGGTTAGGGTCCATGTAATTTAAGATATCCTCCCAGCAGTTTCATTTAGGGCATAGTTTTCCTGATCCCAGATGATGTTCTTGTTGTTGAAGTTGAATTTGGTAAAGGTACCCTCATAACTGTATGCATCTTGCCGATCAGGACTCCTGTGCATGCAAGTCTGAAATTCGATTAGATTGTGATCAGAATTTGTTGTTTTTGATATTGTTATATTCCTTACCAGGTCCTCATTATTTGTGAAAATAAGGTCCAGTGTGTTCTACAGTCTTGTTGGCTTCACTATCTGCTGACTTAGGGTGTGTTTGTTGCAGAAATTCAGCAGCTCCTGTGTGTATGACCTTTCATCTGAGCTACCTCCAGGGATTATTTCTGCTACAGCATTATTTGCTATATTCTTCCATTTTGTGTGTCTTAGATTGAAGTCAGCAAGCAGCAAGATGTTTGGGGATGGGGCTGGAAAGTTGTCCAGACAGGAGTCAATTTTTGACAGTTGTTCTTTGAACTGTTGGGAAGTTGCATCCGGTGGCTTATATACAAGTACGATGACTTAAGTTTTCTTTCTCGATTTTTATTGTCAGAACTTCAACTACATCATTTGTGGTGTTCAGTATCTCGTCTTTAACTCTCTTACTTAACAAATATTATTAGCTGGGTCACGTAAGTCTCTGAGTTTATCATATTCATTAACACTAGCAATACTCACCCACTGAAACATTTACTGGAACACTCACTGAGACACCCACTGAAGTGTTCGCCTACTGCCACCAGCCCTTCCTCACCCACTGCCAACAGCCCATACTTACCCACTGACAGCAACCGTTACTCCCCACTGCTATCCCCTACTCACCCACTGCTATCCCCTACTCACCCACTGCACCACCCAACCACAACCACACCCACACCCACCCACTGCAACAATGCCAGTGTTTTCCCTACTGGAGACAAGTGCTCTCTTACACACCCTTCAAGGAGATCCCTCGGGGGCCATGAAGGGCTCTTGATCCAAGGAATTAGTTACCCCTCTCTATCCTTAGATCAACTATGATTACTTCTCAAAATTCAACGGGTTTAGCGCTCCCTCCCCATGAAATAGTTTATTTCAAACTGTAAATTTATTGAAAGTAATGAGAAGCGCTAACCTAGCCTAGCCTAACATAGCTTAACATAATCTAACCTAACCTAACCTAACATAGCTTAACATAATCTAACCTAACCTAACCTAACATAGCTTAACATAATCTAACCTAACCTAACCTAACATAGCTTAACATAATCTAACCTAACCTAACCTAACATAGCTTAACATAATCTAACCTAACCTAACCTAACCTAACTTAACATAATCTAACCTAACCTAACCTAACCTAACCTAACCTAACATAATCTAACCTAACCTAACCTAACCTAACCTAACATAATCTAACCTAACTTAACCTAACCTAACCTAACCTAACCTAACCTAACCTAACCTAACCTAACCTAACCTAACTTAACCTAACCTAACGTAACCTAACCTAACCTAACCTAACCGCCTAGCCTAACATAGCTTAACATAAGCTAACCTAACCTGACCTAACTTAAATCTAAACTAACTTAACATAAGCTAACTTACCCTAACCTAACTTAAACATAAATTAAGTTGATGGATAACTCGTGGTTATACTTGGTTAGATCTTAGCAAGTCGTCGGAACTTGTTTGCTGGATGACTCTTGATGTCGCTGACTTCTGAGACTGGTGAAGTATCACCAGCCACACCCACCCACTGAAACACTCACCAGCCACACCCACCCACTGAAACACTCACCAGCCACACCCACCCACTGAAACACTCACCAGCCACACCCACCCACTGAATCACCAGCCACACCCACCCACTGAAACACTCACCAGCCACACCCACCCACTGAAACACTCACCAGCCACACCCACCCACTGAAACACCAGCCACACCCACCCACTGAAACACCAGCCACACCCACCCACTGAAACACCCACTAGAAACACCCACCCACTGAAACACTCACCAGCCACACCCACCCACTGAAACACCCACTAGAAACACCCACCCACTGAAACACTCACCAGCCACACCCACCCACTGAAACACCCACCAGCACACCCACCCACTGAAACACCCACTAGAAACACCCACCCACTGAAACACTCACCAGCCACACCCACCCACTGAAACACCAGCCACACCCACCCACTGAAACACTCACCAGCCACACCCACCCACTGAAACACCAGCCACACCCACCCACTAGAAACACCCACCCACTGAAACACTCACCAGCCACACCCACCCACCAGCCACACCCACCCACTGAAACACCCACTAGAAACACCCACCCACTGAAATACTCATCAGCCACACCCACCCACTGAAACACTCACCAGCCACACCCACCCACTGAAACACCAGCCACACCCACCCACTGAAACACCCACCCACTGAAACACTCGCCAGCCACACCCACCCACTGAAACACCCACCAGCCACACCCACCCACTGAAACACCCACTAGAAATACCCACCCACTGAAACACTCACCAGCCACACCCACCCACTGAAACACTCACCAGCCACACCCACCCACTGAAACACCATCCACACCTACCCACTGAAACACCCACCAGCTATACCTACCATCTGAAACACCCACTAGAAACACCCACTCACTGAAACAATCACCAGCCACAACCACCCACTGAAACACCCACCAGCCATACCCGCCCACTAGAAACACGCACCCACTGAAACTCACTAGCCACACCCACCCACTGAAACACCCACCAGCCATACCCACCCACTGAAACACCCACCAGCCATACCCACCCACTGAAACGCCCACCAGCCACACCCACCCACTGAAACACCCACCAGAAACACACACCCACTGAAACACTCACCAGCCACAACCACCCACTGAAACACTCACCAGCCATACCCACCCACCAGCCACACCCACCCACTGAAACACCCACCAGCCATACCCACCCACTGAAACACCCACCAGAAACACCCACCCACTGAAACACTCACCAGCCACAACCACCCACTGAAACACCCACCAGCCATACCCACCCACTGAAGCACCCACCAGCCATACCCACCCACTGAAACTAGCCACTCCCACCCACTGAACCACCCACCAGCCATACCCACCCACTGAAACACCCACCAGCCACACCCACCAGCCACACCCACCCACTGAAACACCCAAAAGCTATACCCACCCACTGAAACACCCACTCAATATCCATCCTGTGGAAGGTAGTGGCTAGTTTATTGTGTACCCCATATCCATCCTGTGGGTAGGTGCAGTAAGCTGTGGGTATCAGCATTAATCTGTGGGTACCAGCATTAAGCTGTGGGTACCAGCATTGAGCTGTGGGTACCAGCATTAAGCTGTGGGTATCAGCATTAAGCTGTGGGCACCAGCTTTAAGCTGTGGGTACTAGCATTAAGCTATGTGTACTAGATTCAAGCTGTGGGTACTAGCACTAAGCTGTGGGTACCAGCATTAAGTTGTGGGTACCAGTTTTAATCTGGTAGGTACCAGCATTAAGTGGGTAACGGCACCAAGCTGTGGGTACCAGCACTGCGCTGTGAGCACCAGCACTAAGCTATTAGTACTAGCACTAAGCTGTGAGTACCAACACTAAGCTGTGAGTACTAGCACTAAGCCGTGGGTACAAACACCAAGCTGTGAGTACTGGCACTAAGCTATGGATACCAGCATTAAGATGTGGGTACCAGCATTAAGCTGTGGATGCCAGCATTAAGCTGTGGGTACCAGCATTAAGCTGTGGGTACCAGCAGAGCATTGTGCAGCCTTGTCTGTGCTTAATAAGACTGTTGATGCACCACTGCCACGCCCACCCACTCACAACCACCCACTGCCACGCCCATCCACCGCCACACCCACCCACTTCCACGCCCACTCAATTCCACGCCCACCTGCTTCTACGCCTACCCACTCAACCACCCACTGCCAAGCCCATAGACTGCCACGCCCACCCACTGTCAGGCCCACCCACTGTCAGGCCCACCCACTGTCACACCCACCTACTGTCACGCCCACTCACTGTCACGCCCACTCACTGTCACGCCCACCCACTGTCACGCCCACCCACTGCCACGCCCACCCACTCACGCCCACCCACTGCCACGCCCACCTACTGTCACGCCCACTCACTGCCACGCCCACCCACTGCCACGCCCACCCACTGCCACGCCCACCCACTGTCACGCCCACCCACTGTCAGGCCCACCCACTGTGACACCCACCTACTGTCACGCCCACTCACTGTCACGCCCACTCACTGTCACGCCCACCCACTCACGCCCACCCACTGCCACGCCCACCCACTGTTACGCCCACCCACTGCCACGCCCACCCACTGTCACACCCACCTACTGTCACGCCCACTCACTGTCACGCCCACCCACTCAGGCCCACCCACTGCCACGCCCACCCACTGCCACGCCCACCCACTGCCACGTTAAACGTTCAACAATTTCCCACATTACAACCAACCATTAACACAATAAACTTGACTTCTCCCAAGACCACTGTACAGTGTACACTGTACACCTCTCACACTGTTTATCACGACCCTTATACACCCACCACACACCAGTGACCCACCACACACCAGTGACCCACCACACACCAGTGACCCACCACACACCAGTGACCCACCACACACCAGTGACCCACCACACACCAGTGACCCACCACACACCAGTGACCCACCACACACCAGTGACCCACCACACACCAGTGACCCACCACACACCAGTGACCCACCACACACCAGTGACCCACCACACACCAGTGACCCACCACACACCAGTGACCCACCACACACCAGTAACCCACCACACACCAGTGACCCACCACACACCAGTGACCCACCACACACCAGTGACCCACCACACACCAGTGACCCACCACACACCAGTGACCCACCACACACCAGTGACCCACCACACACAGTGACCCACCACACACAGTGACCCACCACACACCAGTGACCCACCACACACCAGTGACCCACCACACACCAGTGACCCACCACACACCAGTGACCCACCACACACCAGTGACCCACCACACACCAGTGACCCACCACACACCAGTGACCCACCACACACCAGTGACCCACCACACACCAAGTGACCCACCACTCACCAGTGACCCACCACACACCAGTGACCCACCACACACC
Organism: Cherax quadricarinatus; assembly: GCF_038502225.1. NCBI lineage: Eukaryota > Metazoa > Arthropoda > Malacostraca > Decapoda > Parastacidae > Cherax > Cherax quadricarinatus. Next base: position 1,818,816 of record NC_091298.1, on the reverse strand, counting down.
AGTGACCCACCACACACCAGTGACCCACCACACACCAAGTGACCCACCACACACAGTGACCCACCACACACCAGTGACCCACCACACACCAGTGACCCACCACACACCAGTGACCCACCACACACCAGTGACCCACCACACACCAGTGACCCACCACACACCAAGTGACCCACCACACACCAGTGACCCACCACACACCAGTGACCCACCACACACCAGTAACCCACCACACACCAGTGACCCACCACACACACACCCTGGCAGTCTTCAAGCTGGCACTGGACAATCACCTAAAGTCAGTTCCTGATCAGCCGGGCTGTGGCTCGTACGTTGGTTTGCGTGCAGCCAGCAGCAACAGCCTGGTTGATCAGGGGCTGATTCACCAGGAGGCCTGGTCACAGACCGGGCCGCGGGGACGTTGACCCCCGAAACTCTCTCCAGGTAAACTCCAGGTAAACACCAGTAACCCACCACACACCAGTGACCCACCACACACCAGTGACCCACCACACACCAGTGACCCACCACACACAGTGACCCGCCACACACCAGTGACCCACCACACACCAGTGACCCACCACACACCAGAGACCCACCACACACCAGTGACCCACCACACACCAGTGACCCACCACACACCAGTGACCCACCACACACCAGTGACCCACCACACACCAGTAACCCACCACACACCAGTGACCCACCACACACCAGTGACCCACCACACACAGTGACCCACCACACACCAGTGACCCACCACACACCAGTGACCCACCACACACCAGTGACCCACCACACACAGTGACCCACCACACACCAGTGACCCACCACACACCAGTGACCCACCACACACCAGTGACCCACCACACACCAGTAACCCACCACACACAGTGACCCACCACACACCAGTGACCCACCACACACAGTGACCCACCACACACCAGTGACCCACCACACACCAGTGACCCACCACTCACCAGTGACCCACCACACAGCATAGACTTTAGCCTAGAAGCTACAAACTTTCACTGACCCAAGTCGGTATCGCCCAGAAAACCTCTTGTACCGACACAACCAGTCATGTGCTGACCACTCCAGAGTATACTACAGAATGTACATCCAAATATTGTACACAGACATGTATTGGATCACAAACGCTACCTGTGTTTTAAACAAAAGTACAAGAAGCAATCTCAACATCTCGCTGCAGTTACACAAACTTTGCTGATACACTGACAGATGTAATTTTCCCAGCTGATGCTGTAGTATACAAAGGAACGAGGACAATCAAAATGTAATGAGTTTAAGACTCGTAACACTTTGGAACATTTACTATTGAGGGTCATAGGGAAATTGTGATTACTTACAACTCGCCGCTAAATAACAGAAGACTGATATAAGTATGACTAAGCACAGCGATGACAAATATATCACTATGAAAAATGATAGAAGTAGCAGACGCAGACACACCTAAAGTGTGTAAACTAGTAAAGTGTGAAAACTGGGACTTAGAAATGTGGAGAAGCACAAAGTTCAGCTCATCAATGTCCAGCTTGCTAGGTCAGCGTCTCATGAAATCAAAGAAATAATAATGGTCATGAAATGGTGATTTTAGGCTCGTCAACCCATCTGTCGAAATTATAAAGGAACCAGAAGAGAGAGACTGCTGTGACACGAAATTATTTAATGCTTCAAGAAACAAAAGTGTGCAGTGACAGAACCAGCTAGAAATAATAACCTGCCTGTCCTACTTCTGACAAACAAGGAGACTCTCCTAAGTAATATAGAGGTCAGAGAAGAGTCTGGCACAAGTGCTCAAAAATCTGTACTTGTTAGTTAATATTACATGAAATTTGAGGGAAGTAAAGGTCCCAGATTTTTTGCTTGTCAGATTACAATGATCTCAGGAAATATTTGGCTAGTATTGGATGAATAACTTGACCAGTGATTAGGATGTAATAACTTGACCAGTGATTAGGATGTAATAACGTGACCAGTAATTACATCACTAATGGTCTTACAAATACTAACCAAACCTAAATCAAAAACTATTGTTAACCTGGTTCATTGTGTAATTATTTGGTTAGTGAAATTGTTAGCGAGTCACTAGTGTGGAGTGTGAGCAAATTTGGGCGTCAAGGAGTTTGTTGAGTCTTTCTTCACTCATCAACACTTAACTAATTATCAGTCCCTCACTGATGACATAACTGCTTAACCTGTCTTATCTTCTTACTTCTTTCCTTCCTTCCCCGGAAGACTGAAGACTGACCAAAGACTAATCTCTCCCTCCTGGATGACTGTGAGAGTGTACTCTACACCCTCCTGGGTGTCTACACCCTCCTGGATGTCTACACCCTCCTAGATGAGTGCTTACCTTCCCGGGTGAGTGTCTACACCCTCCTAGGTGAATGTCTACACCCTCCTGGGTGTCTACACCCTCCTAGGTGAGTATCCACTTTCCTGGGTGAGTGTCTACACCCTCCTGGGTGTCTACACCTTCCTGGATGAGTGTCTACACCTTCCTGGGTGAGTCTTGGTGTAAGCCTCTCACAGCGTCACTGAGAGTCACCTGCCTTCTAACTAGGACCAGTATTGTTCTTGTTCAGCAAAAGTGCTGGTATTACTGTCATCTCTTGTTAATGATCCACACCAGCACCTCTGACTCCTTCCTTCATTACTTCTGCCACTACCCTCCAACACAACCACTATTACTATTACCACGACCTCCACTACTATCCCATGAACACCACCACCACCACCACCACCACCTTTCACCACCTTCAGCACCACTACACTTAACACTCTTAACGTGAAAGTGGTTGTAATCATCACGTCCACCACCTGGTGGTGCACTTGTCTTGTGCACTTATCTTGTGCACTTGTCTAGTGCACTTGTCTGGTGCACTTGTCTGGTGCATTAAGTATATTACTTGCCTGGCTACGCATACAAATCTTGGCACAACACCCTGGGTGGAACAACCTACAAGTAACCCGTAATACCCTGGCTGGAACAACTCACATGGAACATACAGTACCCTAGCTGGAACAGCTCACAAGTAATTCACAATACCCTGATTGGAGCAGCCCAAAATGCCCTGGCTGGAACACCCCACAGTACCTTGGCTGGAACGACCCAAAAGTGTCATACAATATCCTGGCTAGAACAACCCACAATACCCTGGCTGGAACAACCCACAAGTAACACAATACTCTAGCTGGAACAACCCACAAGTAACATTACCCTGGCTGGAACAACCCACAAGTAACACAATACCCTGGTTGGAACAACCCACAAGTAACACAATACCCTGGCTGGAACAACCCACAAGTAACATTGCCCTGGCTGGAACAACTCACAAGTAACACAATACCCTGGCTGGAACAACTCACAAGTACACAATACCCTGGCTGGAACAACCCACAAGTAACATTACCCTGGTTGGAACAACTCACAAGTACACAATACCCTGGCTGGAACAACCCACAAGCAACACTACCCTGGCTGGAATAACCCACAGGTAACACACAATACCCTGGCTGGAACAACCCACAAGCAACACTACCCTGGCTGGAATAACCCACAAGTAACACACAATACCCTGGCTGGAACAACACTGCAGATCCCCCATGTGATCATCAGTATATCTATCTGGTTTAAGGTACCTTTGATATACCTTGGATGGATTTCGAGATTTTTCCTAACAGGACCGCACCAGACAAGCCTGGACCAGATTTGTCTGGTGCTTGCCTGGTTACCCAGGCTGTTGCTGCTGGCGGCCCCCTGGCCCACATATCCATCACAGCCTGGTTGATCCGGCAGTGTATTGTAATTTGGGATCTGAAATACTTCAAAAGTTTTTATCGTCCTTATGTATTATTGTATTTATTGGCGTAATGCTGTGTTTTTATTTAACTTTGCTTATAGACGACAATCAAACCTAGCTTTATTAACATATATCGAGAAATTTGCTTAAAATCCTATTTGAGAAATCGACGTTTTAATATCTGTCTCCCGTGTATGGTTAGCTGTGAACTGCTCCCTCACCATTACACTCGCACCACAATATTTAATAAGTTCTAGCAAATCGTCTAGATTTTAACGTTTCCTGGTTACGCTCGGCTTCTTCCTTGCCAGACGTATCTCTCAGTATTTTCTTTTAATTTGTGTATTTGCTTGTTAATGTGCGTTTTGTAGAGGTTTATGTAACCGAACTTAGAGAAAACTACACTATGTAAGTTTAGAGGAAGGAGCGTTAAGAAATTGACGTTTTTAAGTAGTGTATTAAGTTAAGATGGTTTGGAACATTACCCTGAAGATGCTACGTCATTCATGTTTACGATCACTACAAGAAGTGCTGCTCATCATCTATATAAGACTTAACTGTGTGTTAATTACTGTGTGGCTGGCTGCATCTTAGGTGGTAGTGAGATCTCATCTTTGTAGTGGTCTTCACTCGCAGGTCTTGTTATACCCCCACCACCACCTTAATTATGAGGAAATTCTTAACATCGAGATGATTTAAGACTTCCTTAATCAGTAGATAGTTTAGAATTTCTGTTCTTCTGGCGTAAGATTCTTCTCTCACTCAACAGTGGTTTACCATCCCTCGTATAAGAATGTACTACAACGCTGCTTGTAGTTTGGTATCCCAGCTTCCCCACACAGCATACTAGTGATCCACAGTGTGCATGACCTTGTTTCAGCCTTCATAACTGAAGCACAATATAGACGTATACATGTGCATGTTTCACCTAAACCATCGTCCCACTAGCCAAGCATTGTGTATCTTGCAACACAAGCTGTCCGTTTTTTATATAGATAATTGCAGCAAGATGTTAAATTGTTCCCGTCTTTGAGTTTATTTATTCTGTAAACAAAGTTTGACCATATGCAGATACTGTTATTACATTGTTTGCGCTTAACGTGTTAAAATAAATTTAGATGATGACTACAATATCTTATAATCAGCTCTCGTATCAGGCAAATTGACATCATCAGCGAGGGAGTGTCAACTGTGTGGGTGAAGGTCACTCTTCGTGTATTTCGTGTAATACTGTGTCACTGGTGGCCAGGAGCTACCTACCTGGAGTCTACCTCGAGGGTATTCCGGGGATCAACGCCCCCCGCCGCCCGGTCCACGACCAGGCCTCCCAGTGGATCAGGGCCTGATCAACCAGGATCAACTGCTGGCTGCACGTAGTCCAACGTACTAACCACAGCCTGGCTGATCTGGCACCGACTTTATCTGTCCAGCTACCTCTTGAAGGCAACCAGGGGCCTATTTTTAATTCCCCTTATTCATGGTGGGAGGCTGTTCAACAGTCTTGGGCCCCGGACACTAATTGTGTTTTCTCTTAGTGTACCAATGGCGCCCCCACTTTTCATTGGGGGTATTTTACACCGCCTGCCCAGTCTTTTACTATCGTAGGGAGTGATTTCTGTGTGCAGATTCGGGACCATTCCTTCTAGGATTTTCCAGATGTAGATTATGATTATATCTTTCTCGCCTGCGTTCCAACGAGTGCAAGTCAAGTTCTTCCAAGCGTTCCCAGTAGTTGAGGTGTTTGATGGAACTTATATGTGCAGTAAAGGTTATCTGTACATTTTCCAGATTTGCAATTTCACCTTCTTTGAACGGAGATGTTAATGCACAACAGTATTACAGCCTAGAGAGAACAAGTGATATGAAAAAGATCATTTGAAAAGCTACATCCAACAGTCGCAGCGACCTTGCTGAAGACACCTCCTCTTCCAGCCTCTACTAATGTTCTTTTTACTATATCTTTTATATATTGTTTTTCTTATTTAAAAAATACCACGAGTACAATATACCATCCACTGGATGTATGATACAAAGTATAGTTTATGTGAGGTTTTAAACCGGTGTAGATCATTAAGCGGAAGATACAAGTGTTGAAATCTATCCTCCTTCTGTTAATATCCCTGACACATGTTATCTAACTCTTGTAATCAAGTTAAACTGTCCTGCTGTCATCTTGTTAACACGTTTCCATGGTAACTGGTAGCAAGAATCCGGTGGTATCCAGTGACAAACATTAGGTCAGTGTCTTAAATACTTGCGCAGTCTTTACTACAGTGTCATGGAATATATTAACTATTAGTATGTTGATACAATATACTTAAGAGTTCGTAAAATGCACCAACTAATTTTTAAAAATGAATCGCAAGAAAGTATACCAATCTTCAAATCAAATCAAGTTTATTCTCTATAAAGATTACAATATGGGGTTTAAATATTATAGAATACTGTGTGCTTCACATATTATATAAAACTAATTAAAGAGAGGGCCACTATCACACCTAGCATAACTAGGCATTTTGGGCAGACTAAGATTAATTAAAAACTCTATATTGGTACAGATTAAGGAGCATATTGATATTAAGGCTAACTAACTGCATTAAAGTTCGTAAATTTAGCAATGTCAATGGTTTTGTTTTAGTACAATACATAGTTTCTATTGAAGCTCCAAAATTGTAGTATCTTACTACCGAGTAGTAGTGCTTAAGTAGGCTACAAATATTTTACTACAAATACTTATCTTTAAAATACCGACAACATTATCAGTAACTTCAGTAGATTCAACGTGACCCACGATAAGCTTGTCACCAAGTGGTTGTTGGCACAATCTGCGCCTCCGACTAATGCTGCTGACGTGACCAGTGTTGCCTAGGCAAGGCGACGCCAATTATATATGCGGCCTTAATTATTAAATAAAAACAAATATTATAAATATTACGGTGAAGGATGTTCATGTAGTTATTGTGGTATGATTAACTTGATCCAAGGTACTGGATTTAACCTTCCAGTCACCGTGTATATAGGATAATTTTTTTTGAGGGACAGTTTTCCATTACCTGACATACTTAAACCTGTGACCTGTTTCAAGGGTTATTCTACATCCTTAGCCTGGAATAAGGCTTCTCTCTTGACCACATGGTCAACCAGGCTGTTTGTACTAGCAGCCTGCAGGCCCACATGGTCATCACAACTAGGTTGCTCAAACAATGGTGGTCCAGTTCCCTCTTGAACCAGTGTAGAACTTAATCTGCAACCAGCAGGTGTGGAAGAATTCAAGAGGAAACTGGACCAGTACTTCCGCGGTGTGCTGGATCGACCAGGCTGTGATGGACATGCCGGCCAGTGGGCCGATAATTTCGATAATTTCAAGTATTAATTATCGGTAATTATTTGTTACTAAATGCTTATTTATTAAATATTCTCAAAGTCTATAACCAGCACTATTACTTATAATAATGATCTAGTATTATCTGTAATATTGATCTAGTAATATCTATTGATCAAGTATTATCTATAATATTGATTTAGTAACGATTCCTCACGCTGTTTCTTAGTACATCAGTACTGAATAAAATGTTACCATCTGTAGAATTAACCAGGATGTTAGGTGAAGGCGTTCTGTAGGGACATAGTGTAGGTACAAAGTCCCAAGAAGCGCTCTTCGGACCTACACAGAATCCCCTCTCACAGTAATTTCGAAAGCTTAATTACTATTGAATTAGGCTTTCTTGAAGCTGAGAACAGAAACAGTTACTTGATCTGTGTCTTATTCAGTAATTATTATTATTATCAAAACTAAGCGCTAAACCAACCAGGGTCATTATTCATTAATTAGCTTAATGGCTATAATTAGCACAAATTTTGAAGGACCATTTGTCTATAGGTTCATTAACACCTCGCAAGTCTTTCTGGGTCTTCAGGGAGGTCCATGGGACCACTAGTGGTCCTAATGCCTCCCCCACCTCGCTGGAGGCTAGTTCCTCCACACCTTCTCTTCTCTAATCACCTCTCAGAAATAATGTTAGTGATATCTGCTGTCTGGTCTGGAGAGTGAATATTGGCAGCTTCCTTCCAGAGATTTTCCATCGTATTTGAGGTGATGCATTAGGCTATTTTAAACTAATTTATTTAAGACTGTCTCTGGGGAACTGATTCTTCTTTAGTAATTTAACTTCTTGGAAAGACAGAATTTATTACTGAACTACAATAGTGTTTATATAGCTCTATATAGTTCCGTCTATGTGTTGTATAGCTCTATATAGCTCCGTCTATGTGTTATATAGCTCCGTCTATGTGTTTGTATAGCTCTATATAGCTCCGCCTATTTGTTGTATAGCTCTATATAGCTCCGTCTGTGTGTTTGTATTGCTCTATATAGCTCCATCTGTGTTGTATAGCTCTATATAGCTCCGTCTGTGTTGTATAGCTCTCTATAGCTCCGTCTGTGTTGTATAGCTCTATATAGCTCCGTCTGTGTGTTTGTATAGCTCTATATAGCTCCGCCTATTTGTTGTATAGCTCTATATAGCTCCGTCTGTGTTTGTATTGCTCTATATAGCTCCATCTGTGTTGTATAGCTCTATATAGCTCCGTCTGTGTTGTATAGCTCTCTATAGCTCCGTCTCTGTTGTATAGCTCTATATAGCTCCGTCTGTGTTTGTATAGCTCTATATAGCTCCGCCTATTTGTTGTATAGCTCTATATAGCTCCGTCTGTGTGTTTGTATTGCTCTATATAGCTCCGTCTGTGTTGTATAGCTCTATATAGCTCCGTTTATGTGCCTTTAAGAGTCATCAACTTTGTGGAGGTGAAGAACAGTTTATATCAAGGCTGACAGATTGAACACTTCAAAATATCTTCTTCAACTGTCTCCAGTGTATAAGTTACTAATGTATTTATTGAAGAAGCAGCACAGGTGAAGCTGACTGGTAATGCACCTACCCTAGTGATGCACTTACTGTTTACATCTACTTGTGATGAATGGTTTGAAACACCGACAAGTTGAACTTGTCGGTTTTTCAAACCATTCATCACAACTGTCAGACACTGCAGCATCATGGGATCTTGTTACAAAGAATTCTTCAACACTTGTTCAACCTTTGGACGAAGACCTACTTCGACTAGTGGATGGTACCTCTATGACCCCGCCTCCGCCTGCTTCACCTCACCTCACTACAGTATATAAGCCACGTCTACGGCCCTATGCTGTACATTCTACAAGATTGATGGACTGAACACATCGACTCCAGGCTGAGGGACTGATTACCTCATACTCCTCCTCTCCTTACGCCTTCCTCTTTGTATTGGACTGATGAAGCCACTGTGTGGCAAAACGTTTCCTGAATAAAGATTCCCATATGCTGCATAAGTGTCTCAATCTTCAACATCTACTTGTATACATCTCCTTGTCGTATACATCTTGCTTGTCGTATACATCTCCTTGTATACATCTTGCTTGTCGTATACATCTCCTTGTTGTATACATCTTGCTTATCGTATACATCTCCTTGTATACATCTTGCTTGTCGTATACATCTTGTCGTATACATCTCCTTGTCGTATACATCTTGCTTGTCGTATACATCTTGCTTGTCGTATACATCTTGCTTGTCGTATACATCTTGCTTGTCGTATACATCTTGCTTGTCGTATACATCTTGCTTGTCGTATACATCTTGCTTGTCGTATACATCTTGCTTGTCGTATACATCTCCTTGTCGTATACATCTTGCTTATCGTATACATCTCCGTGTATACATCTTGCTTGTCGTATACATCTTGTCGTATACATCTTGTTTATCGTATACATCTCCTTGTATACATCTGCTTGTCGTATACATCTCCTTGTCGTATACATCTTGCTTGTCGTATACATCTCCTTGTATACATCTTGCTTATCGTGTACATCTCCTTGTATACATCTTGCTTGTCGTATACATCTGCTTGTCGTATACATCTACTTGTATACATCTGGCTTGTGGTATATATATACTTGTGTTATAGCATGAGCCTTACCACGGGGGTAGGAAGGCCCACATTACACCGGCGTTGCTATGAGCACCACCTCTAACAGGGCTAGTTAATAACTAACAAAGTGACAGAGAGCTGATATAACAATGTTCTAGGCTAGTTGACAATAAAGTGACAATTGATATAGCACACTAGGCTAGGTAACAAAAAAATGACAGCTGATATAGCACACTTGGCTAGTTAAAGCAGTTCACTAGGCTAGTTGACGATTAACTAAATGCACCACTTTACGTAGTAACTTGATTTGAAATTCAGTAAATTTTCATAAAGACGGTATTAGAAGCAACCAGAAACGTCTTAGTAAATTTGACCTCGCAGAGATGATGAGATTCTGGAGATAAGGAGGAGAGGGAAGCAAGACACCAGATACTGCTGTGTTGTGTTGCAGGGAAGACCGGATACTGCTGTGTTGTGTTGCAGGGAAAACCGGATACTGCTGTGTTGTGTTGCAGGGAAAACCGGATACTGCTGTGTTGTGCTGCAGGCTAGACCAGATACTGCTTTGTTGTGTTGCATGGTAGACCGGATACTGTTGTGTTGTGTTGCAAGAAAGACTGGATACTGCTGTGTTGTGTGTTGCAGGGAAGACCAGATACTCCTGTGTTGTGTGTTACAGGGAAGACCGGATACTGCTGTGTTAGTGTTGGCAAGGGAAGACTAGATACTGCTGTGTTAGTATTGCAGGGGAAGACCAGACACTGCTGTGTTAGTGTTGCAGGGGAAGACCAGACACTGATGTGTTAGTGTTGCAGGGGAAGACCATACAATGCTGTGTTAGTGTTGCAGGGGAAGACCAGACACTGCTGTGTTAATGTTGCAGGGGAAGACCAAACACTGATGTGTTAGTGTTGCAGGGGAAGACCAGACACTGATGTGTTAGTGTTGCAGGGGAAGACCAGACACTGCTGTGTTAGTGTTGCAGGGGAAGACCAGACACTGATGTGTTAGTGTTGCAGGGGAAGACCAGACACTGTTGTGTTAGTGTTGCAGGGGAAGACCAGACACTGATGTGTTAGTGTTGCAGGGGAAGACCAGACACTGCTGTGTTAGTGTTGCAGGGGAAGACCAGACACTGCTGCGTTAGTGTTGCAGGGGAAGACCAGACACTGATGTGTTAGTGTTGCAGGGGAAGACCATACACTGCTGTGTTAGTGTTGCAGGGGAAGACCAGACACTGATGTGTTAGTGTTGCAGGGGAAGACCAGACACTGCTGTGTTAGTGTTGCAGGGGAAGACCAGACACTGATGTGTTAGTGTTGCAGGGGAAGACCATACAATGCTGTGTTAGTGTTGCAGGGGAAGACCAGACACTGCTGTGTTAATGTTGCAGGGGAAGACCAAACACTGATGTGTTAGTGTTGCA
>NC_091298.1:1767602-1802602 GCF_038502225.1 Cherax quadricarinatus | reverse complement strand
CTGGCCCCATTGCCTTTGAGGTATCTAGCTCACTCAGAAGCCTCTTCACTTCTTCCTCGGTTGTGTGCACTGTGTCCAGCACATGGTGGTGTACCCCACCTCTCCGTCTTTCTGGAGCCCCTTCTGTCTCCTCTGTGAACACTTCTTTGAATCTCTTGTTGAGTTCCTCACATACTTCACGGTCATTTCTTGTTGTCTCTCCTCCTTCCTTCCTTAGCCTGATTACCTGGTCCTTGACTGTTGTTTTCCTCCTGATGTGGCTGTATAACAGTTTCGGGTCAGATTTGGCTTTCGCTGCTATGTCATTTTCATATTGTCTTTGGGCCTCCCTTCTTATCTGTGCATATTCGTTTCTGGCTCTACGACTGCTCTCCTTATTCTCCTGGGTCCTTTGTCTTCTATATTTCTTCCATTCCCTAGCACACTTGGTTTTTGCCTCCCTGCACCTTTGGGTAAACCATGGGCTCATCCTGGCTTTTTCATTATTCCTGTTACCCTTGGGTACAAACCTCTCCTCAGCCTCCTTGCATTTTGTTGCTACATATTCCATCATCTCATTAACTGGCTTCCCTGCCAGTTCTCTGTCCCACTGAACCCTGTTCAGGAAGTTTCTCATTCCTGTGTAGTCCCCTTTCTTGTAGTTTGGCTTCATTCGTCCTGGCCTTCCTGCTTCTCCCTCCACTTGTAGCTCTACTTTGTATTCGAAGCTTAAAACCACATGGTCACTGGCCCCAAGGGGTCTTTCATATGTGATGTCCTCGATATCTGCACTACTCAAGGTGAATACTAAGTCCAGCCTTGCTGGTTCATCCTCTCCTCTCCCTCTTGTAGTGTCCCTTACGTGTTGGTACATGAAGTTTTCCAGTACCACCTCCATCATCTTAGCCCTCCATGTATCTTGGCCCCCATGCGGGTCCAAGTTCTCCCAATCGATCTCCTTGTGGTTAAAGTCACCCATGATCAGGAGCTTTGCCCTGCATGCATGAGCTCTTCTGGTCACTGTAGCCAGTGTGTCAACCATCGCTCTATTGCTCTCGTCGTACTCTTGCCTTGGCCTCCTGCTGTTCTGTGGTGGGTTATACATCACTGCTACTACCACCTTGGGACCTCCAGAGTGAAGCGTTCCCGCTATGTAATCACTTTTTTCTCCGCTGTCTCCTCTCTCCAGCTCATCAAAATTCCAGCGATTTTTGATCAGCAATGCCACTCCTCCACCCCCCTCCCTCCTGTTCCCTCTGTCTTTCCTCAGGATTTGGTATCCCATTGGAAAGATGGCATCTGTTATCATACCTGTAAGCTTGGTTTCTGTGAGAGCTATGATGTCCGGTGATGCCTCTTTGACTCTTTCATGTGTGTGTGTTGTGTGTGTGTATGTGTGTGTTGAGTGCGTGTGTGTGTGTGTGTGTGTTGAGTGTGTGTGTGTGTGTGTGTTGAGTGAGTGTGTGTGTGGGGGGGGGAGCTCCACCACTTGATCTTTTTGCTTCAGTTTCCAGTCAGTTTTTTTGTATTCGAATTTAATTACAGGAGTTCATTGAGTGATCATTCTAGTAATTATAAGATGTGTGTAAAGTTGTGTGAATGACAGGTGTGGAGATGTGTGGCCACCATACAAGCTGACAGGTGTAGGTATGTGTGGCAACCATACAAGCTGACAGGTGTGGGTATGTGTGGCAACCATACAAGCTGACAGGTGTGGGTATGTGTGGCAACCATACAAGCTGACAGGTGTAGGTATGTGTGGCAACCATACAAGCTGACAGGTGTGGGTATGTGTGGCAACCATACAAGCTGACAGGTGTAGGTATGTGTGGCAACCATACAAGCTGACAGGTGTAGGTATGTGTGGCAACCATACAAGCTGACAGGTGTGGGTATGTGTGGCAACCATACAAGCTGACAGGTGTGGGTATGTGTGGCCACCATACAAGCTGACAGGTGTAGGTATGTGTGGCAACCATACAAGCTGACAGGTGTGGGTATGTGTGGCAACCATACAAGCTGACAGGTGTGGGTATGTGTGGCCACCATACAAGCTGACAGGTGTGGGTATGTGTGGCCACCATACAAGCTGACAGGTGTAGGTATGTGTGGCAACCATACAAGCTGACAGGTGTGGGTATGTGTGGCCACCATACAAGCTGACAGGTGTGGGTATGTGTGGCCACCATACAAGCTGACAGGTGTGGGTATGTGTGGCCACCATACAAGCTGACAGGTGTGGAGATGTGTGGCCACCATACAAGCTGACAGGTGTGGAGATGTGTGGCCACCATACAAGCTGACAGGTGTGGGGATGTGTGGCCACCATACAAGCTGACAGGTGTGGGGATGTGTGGCCACCGTACAAGCTGACAGGTGTGGGGATGTGTGGCCACCATACAAGCTGACAGGTGTGGAGAATTGTGGTCACATGCAAGCTGACAGGTGTGGGGATGTGTGGCCACCATACAAGCTGACAGGTGTGGGGATGTGGCCACCATACAAGCTGACAGGTGTGGGGATGTGGCCACTATACAAGCTGACAGGTGTGAGGATGTGGCCACCATACAAGCTGACAGGTGTGAGGATGTGTGGCCACCATACAAGCTGACAGGTGTGAGGATGTGGCCACCATACAAGCTGACAGGTGTGGGGATGTGGCCACCATACAAGCTGACAGGTGTGGGGATGTGGCCACCATACAAGCTGACAGGTGTGAGGATGTGTGGCCACCATACAAGCTGACAGGTGTGAGGATGTGGCCACCATACAAGCTGACAGGTGTGAGGATGTGGCCACCATACAAGCTGACAGGTGTGAGGATGTGTGGCCACCATACAAGCTGACAGGTGTGAGGATGTGTGGCCACCATACAAGCTGACAGGTGTGAGGATGTGTGGCCACCATACAAGCTGACAGGTGTGAGGATGTGTGGCCACCATACAAGCTGACAGGTGTGAGGATGTGTGGCCACCATACAAGCTGACAGGTGTGAGGATGTGTGGCCACCATACAAGCTGACAGGTGTGAGGATGTGTGGCCACCATACAAGCTGACAGGTGTGAGGATGTGTGGCCACCATACAAGCTGACAGGTGTGAGGATGTGTGGCCACCATACAAGCTGACAGGTGTGAGGATGTGTGGCCACCATACAAGCTGACAGGTGTGAGGATGTGTGGCCACCATATAAGCTGACAGGTGTGAGGATGTGTGGCCACCATACAAGCTGACAGGTGTGAGGATGTGTGGCCACCATACAAGCTGACAGGTGTGAGGATGTGTGGCCACCATACAAGCTGACAGGTGTGAGGATGTGTGGCCACCATACAAGCTGACAGGTGTGAGGATGTGTGGCCACCATATAAGCTGACAGGTGTGAGGATGTGTGGCCACCATACAAGCTGACAGGTGTGAGGATGTGTGGCCACCATACAAGCTGACAGGTGTGAGGATGTGTGGCCACCATACAAGCTGACAGTCACATGTCAAGCTAATTGTTTTGCAGCATATATTGGTGTATAGGAGCTGCAGTAACTGACCTAAGTCAGCTTATTTTGAAGGATGTCTCTCTCATCTTACCTATATAGGTACCATAGTAGTCTTCCATCATACCTCTACGGGTACCATACTAGTTTTCCATCATACCTGTATGGGTACCATAGTCTTCCATCATACCTGTATAGGTACCATAGTCTTCCATCATACCTGTATAGGTACCATAGTCTTCCATCATACCTGTATGGGTACCATAGTAGTCTGCACTGGACGTGAAGACATCCTTTGGGATCGTATTTGCTTGGACATCCTCCTCTTTTCTGCAACTTTTACAAGCTCCTGATGATGTGTTGATTGCGACATGAAAGGCCTGGAGTTATCATTTTACTTTCCCGTGGTTGTTTGCATTGAAGATATGAAGTTGTTGGTGGGAGGCAGAGGGAGAGGTGGGTAGCTGGCCAGCCTCACAGCAGTGGAATGTTGTCTAGGCAGACCCTACACATCTCTTCTCCACTCCTTGCCTCGCCCTGCTGTGACCCTCCCTCTATCCTACTCTACCGCTATCCTGCTGCCAGCCCGCTATCCTCCCACACCCATTCCTATAGCCAATAGCCTTGCCCTGTTCTTCTACTCTTTTGTTCTTTTATACACTTCATATACACTCCTATAGTAACTGCCTTGCAACCCCCTTCTGCCGCTATCCTACCACAAACACTGCACCCACTCATATAGTTGCTACTTTCTGTCTTGCCCCGCTCTCCTACTCTTCTATACTCTCACACACTCCGCATCCACTCCTAGAATCACAACCCTGCTGCCCTCTTCTACCGTTGTCCTAATACAAACACTCCAAACACACACACACACACACACACACACACACACACACACACACACACACACACACACACACACACACACACACACACACACACACACACACACACACACATACACACACACACACACGCACACGCACGCACGCACGCAGACACACACACACACACACACACACACACACACACACACACACACACACACACACACACACACACACACACACACACACACACACACACACACACACACACACACACCAAACACTCCACGCACCGAACACTATACACACCAAACACTCCACACACTAAACACTCCACGCACCAAACACTGTACACACCAAACACTCCACACACCAAACACTCCACACACCAAACACTCCTGCCCTACGTATGTCGTCGCTCCCCCACACACTGTAGTCAGCCACCAAATACTAATACCTCAGCACAGATGCAACTGAGATGAAGAGTGGTCAACATATTCCTTGATGATTGATGAGTTAGGGATCTCTGTGTAACTACTGAGGTCGTCTCATACTGAGCTTGTTACTAGACACAAACAAACATCGTAAGAGGCTGCTCACAAGTGGCCTTCAGAGTATAACTACAAACACTGGCTTCAGGTATTTCCTGTTAAACATGCAGCTAAATTATAGAGCATAAATTATAGAGCCTCAACATCTGCGGCTGATGTCTTGAGAATCTCTTGTTTACTGCCACCAAACTTACAACCTTTAATGATCATATAAACAAACTATATATTATAATTATGTGTTATTGTTATTACTGGTTGTTGTAACAACACTGTTGTTATTGCTGGTTGTTGTAACAACACTGTTGTTATTGCTGGTTGTTGTTGTAACAACACTGTTGTTATTGCTGGTTGTTGTAACAACACTGTTGTTATTGCTGGTTGTTGTTGTAACAACACTTGTTATTGCTGGTTGTTGTAACAACACTGTTGTTATTACTGGTTGTTGTTGTAACAACACTGTTGTTATTACTGGTTGTTGTAACAACACTGTTGTTATTGCTGGTTGTTGTTGTAACAACACTGTTGTTATTGCTGGTTGTTGTTGTAACAACACTGTTGTTATTGCTGGTTGTTGTAACAACACTGTTGTTATTGCTGGTTGTTGTTGTAACAACACTGTTGTTATTGCTGGTTGTTGTTGTAACAACACTGTTGTTATTGCTGGTTGTTGTAACAACACTGTTGTTATTGCTGGTTGTTGTTGTAACAACACTGTTGTTATTGCTGGTTGTTGTTGTAACAACACTGTTGTTATTGCTGGTTGTTGTAACAACACTGTTGTTATTGCTGGTTGTTGTTGTAACAACACTGTTGTTATTGCTGGTTGTTGTTGTAACAACACTGTTGTTATTGCTGGTTGTTGTAACAACACTGTTGTTATTGCTGGTTGTTGTTGTAACAACACTGTTGTTATTGCTGGTTGTTGTAACAACACTGTTGTTATTGCTGGTTGTTGTTGTAACAACACTGTTGTTATTGCTGGTTGTTGTTGTAACAACACTGTTGTTATTGCTGGTTGTTGTAACAACACTGTTGTTATTGCTGGTTGTTGTTGTAACAACACTGTTGTTATTGCTGGTTGTTGTTGTAACAACACTGTTGTTATTGCTGGTTGTTGTAACAACACTGTTATTGCTGGTTGTTGTTGTAACAACACTGTTGTTATTGCTGGTTGTTGTTGTAACAACACTGTTGTTATTGCTGGTTGTTGTAACAACACTGTTGTTATTGCTGGTTGTTGTTGTAACAACACTGTTGTTATTGCTGGTTGTTGTTGTAACAACACTGTTGTTATTGCTGGTTGTTGTAACAACACTGTTGTTATTGCTGGTTGTTGTTGTAACAACACTGTTGTTATTGCTGGTTGTTGTAACAACACTGTTGTTATTGCTGGTTGTTGTTGTAACAACACTGTTGTTATTGCTGGTTGTTGTTGTAACAACACTGTTGTTATTGCTGGTTGTTGTAACAACACTGTTGTTATTGCTGGTTGTTGTTGTAACAACACTGTTGTTATTGCTGGTTGTTGTTGTAACAACACTGTTGTTATTGCTGGTTGTTGTAACAACACTGTTGTTATTGCTGGTTGTTGTTGTAACAACACTGTTGTTATTGCTGGTTGTTGTAACAACACTGTTATTGCTGGTTGTTGTTGTAACAACACTGTTGTTATTGCTGGTTGTTGTTGTAACAACACTGTTGTTATTGCTGGTTGTTGTAACAACACTGTTGTTATTGCTGGTTGTTGTTGTAACAACACTGTTGTTATTGCTGGTTGTTGTTGTAACAACACTGTTGTTATTGCTGGTTGTTGTAACAACACTGTTGTTATTGCTGGTTGTTGTAACAACACTGTTGTTATTGCTGGTTGTTGTTGTAACAACACTGTTGTTATTGCTGGTTGTTGTAACAACACTGTTGTTATTGCTGGTTGTTGTTGTAACAACACTGTTGTTATTGCTGGTTGTTGTTGTAACAACACTGTTGTTATTGCTGGTTGTTGTAACAACACTGTTGTTATTGCTGGTTGTTGTTGTAACAACACTGTTGTTATTGCTGGTTGTTGTAACAACACTGTTGTTATTGCTGGTTGTTGTTGTAACAACACTGTTGTTATTGCTGGTTGTTGTTGTAACAACACTGTTGTTATTGCTGGTTGTTGTAACAACACTGTTGTTATTGCTGGTTGTTGTTGTAACAACACTGTTGTTATTGCTGGTTGTTGTTGTAACAACACTTGTTATTGCTGGTTGTTGTAACAACACTGTTGTTATTGCTGGTTGTTGTTGTAACAACACTGTTGTTATTGCTGGTTGTTGTTGTAACAACACTGTTGTTATTGCTGGTTGTTGTAACAACACTGTTGTTATTGCTGGTTGTTGTTGTAACAACACTGTTGTTATTGCTGGTTGTTGTAACAACACTGTTGTTATTGCTGGTTGTTGTTGTAACAACACTGTTGTTATTGCTGGTTGTTGTTGTAACAACACTGTTGTTATTGCTGGTTGTTGTAACAACACTGTTGTTATTGCTGGTTGTTGTTGTAACAACACTGTTGTTATTTCTGGTTGTTGTAACAACACTGTTGTTATTGCTGGTTGTTGTTGTAACAACACTGTTGTTATTTCTGGTTGTTGTAACAACACTGTTGTTCTTGCTGGTTGTTGTAACAACACTGTTGTTATTGCTGGTTGTTGTAACAACACTGTTGTTACAACACTGTTGTTACAACAGTGTTGGAGGAGAGATCTGTCTCAGAGGAAGGGGGGGGGGTAGGTCTGCCTTGATTCTGATGCAAGGTTCTTCATCCAAGAAACTGAAGCTTCCCTCCAGTTCCTGGGATCAAACGTGAATACCCCCCCCAAACCACCTCCCACTGGCCAGGTGCTGTATGGTTACCTAACATCCACCACCAAGCCTCACCCATCTCTGGGTACCCAACATCCACCACCAAGCCTCACCCATCTCTGGGTACCCAACATCCACCACCAAGCCTCACCCATCTCTGGGTACCCAACATCCACCACCAAGCCTCACCCATCTCTGGGTACCCAACATCCACCACCAAGCCTCACCCATCTCTGGGTACCCAACATCCACCACCAAGCCTCACCCATCTCTGGGTACCCAACATCCACCACCAAGCCTCACCCATCTCTGGGTACCCAACATCCACCACCAAGCCTCACCCATCTCTGGGTACCCAACATCCACCACCAAGCCTCACCCATCTCTGGGTACCCAACATCCACCACCAAGCCTCACCCATCTCTGGGTACCCAACATCCACCACCAAGCCTCACCCATCTCTGGGTACCCAACATCCACCACCAAGCCTCACCCATCTCTGGGTACCCAACATCCACCACCAAGCCTCACCCATCTCTGGGTACCCAACATCCACCACCAAGCCTCACCCATCTCTGGGTACCCAACATCCACCACCAAGCCTCACCCATCTCTGGGTACCCAACATCCACCACCAAGCCTCACCCATCTCTGGGTACCCAACATCCACCACCAAGCCTCACCCATCTCTGGGTACCCAAGATCCACCACCAAGCCTCACCCATCTCAGGGTACCCAGCATCCACCACCAAGCCTCACCCATCTCTGGATACCCAACATCCACCACCAAGCCTCACCCATCTCAGGGTACCCAACATCCACCACCAAGCCTCACCCATCTCAGGGTACCCAACATCCACCACCAAGCCTCACCCATCTCAGGGTACCCAACATCCACCACCAAGCCTCACCCATCTCAGGGTACCCAACATCCACCACCAAGCCTCACCCATCTCAGGGTACCCAACATCCACCACCAAGCCTCACCCATCTCTGGATACCCAACATCCACCACCAAGCCTCACCCATCTCAGGGTACCCAGCATCCACCACCAAGCCTCACCCATCTCTGGATACCCAACATCCACCACCAAGCCTCACCCATCTCAGGGTACCCAACATCCACCACCAAGCCTCACCCATCTCTGGGTGCTCAGCATCCACCACCAAGCCTCACCCATCTCTGGGTGCTCAGCATCCACCACCAGCTTCATCCATCTCTGTACGAACATTGCATTATGTGAAAAATATATCTTTGCCTTACAGGACCCCTCAAGGGAGGTTTCTTGATGCTGGTGAGGGGCTCTTGATCTAGGGTTTTGGATCTGTGCTTTGGTTCCCTGAGTTGAGCCTGAATGCCCTCCACTCCCTTCTCCCCCGGGCGCTCTATAAACCCAAAGAGTTTAACGATCCCCATAATAATAATAATAATAATAATAATAATAATAATAATAATAATAATAATAATAATAATAATAATAGACTTACAGGTTTACCTCCTTCCCATGAATTTAGATTTTGCCACCGAAGTAGCTAGTGTATTGTGCACCTCATATCCATCCTGTGGATGGTAGTGGCTAGTGTATTGTGCACCTCATATCCATCCTGTGGAGGGTAGCACAAGAGCATATGGATACACAAAAGGCCTAAGAACTAGGCCCTAAAGGGTTAACAGAGTATATCTGTATTAATATCTACAGTACACTTACTTGTTACAAGCAAATTTAGGAAATTTGTTTAAGATATTTTGTATCTTATTTTCATTAATAAGATACCTTGACATGCCACATAGGTTATTGTATATTATACTGTCTATCTCTATATTCCTCAATAATGAATGTAACAAACAGCACAAACGTAAATTATTATTATTATTATAATCAAGGGGGAAGCGCTAAACCTGGAGGATTATACAGCGCCTGCGGGGGGGGGATGTGGAAGGCATTCAGGCTTAATTCGGGGAACTGGAGCACAGATCCAATTCCCTAAATCAAGAGCCCCTCACCAACATCAAGGAACCTTCCTTGAGGGGCACAAACGTAAAGAAACAGGCGAGTGACCAGCAGTTTCTCTCACACTTCCTCCTCCACTCCAATAATTCAATCGTTTTGGATTCCTTATACTTCGTTAATGGTATTAGTGTCATGTATATATTCTGTGTTTGACACTTTCTCTTTTTATGAGTTTTTTCTATCTTATGTGCGTTATGAAGTTATAATGATGTAGCGATGAGTGATGGTGATTGATGTAGCCATGAGTGATGGTGATTGATGTAGCCATGAGTGATGGTGATTGATGTAGCCATGAGTGATGGTGATTGATGTAGCCATGAGTGATGGTGATTGATGTAGCCATGAGTGATGGTGATTGATGTAGCCATGAGTGATGGTGATTGATGTAGCCATGATGTGATGATGTGATGATTGATGGTGACTGATGTAGCCATGAGTGATGGTGATTGATGTAGCCATGAGTGATGGTGATTGATGTAGCCATGATTGATGGTGACTGATGTAGCCATGAGTGATGGTGATTGATGTAGCCATGAGTGATGGTGATTGATGTAGCCATGAGTGATGGTGATTGATGTAGCCATGAGTGTGTATAATGTCTCTCTTCATACATCCCTACATTAGTGTATAACGTCGCTCTTCATACATCCCTACAGTAGTGTATAACGTCGCTCTTCATACATCCCTACAGTAGTGTATAACGTCGCTCTTCATACATCCCTACAGTAGTGTATAACGTCGCTCTTCATACATTACCCACCTTCAGTTTCTGAATGTTGCCTGCTAATATACACCTTTAAAACATATGGCTAATTTAATAATGTCACTTGATCGCGAGACGTCTGGACTCAGGCAGTGTTGAAATCAGCACATTTTTCATGCGCGAGGTTAAGACTGGTTGAATAGTGAAGGTCTGGCGGTGGTGGCCAGGGCCAGGGGCGCGAGGATACACTTGGCATGGGCAGGGGTAAGGCGTGGGCAGGGGTTGTTCGTGGTCTGGGTAGGGCTTTGGTGGGTTAGTGCGTGGGCGGGGTTTACAGTCTGGGGATGTGTGTGGGTGGAAGGGTGTGCCTGCCTGACGTGCTTATAGTGGTAGTGGTAATGGTGGTGGTAGTGGTAATGGTGATAGTAGTGGTAGTGGTGGTGGTATTGGATGCTCTGTAAAACACTGTTTAGCTCTTTCTCTCTCTCTCTCTCTCTCTCTCTCTCTCTCTCTCTCTCTCTCTCTCTCTCTCTCTCTCTCTCTCTCTCTCTCTCTCTCTCTCTCTCTCTCTCTCTCTCTCTCTCTCTCTCTCTCTCTCTCTCTCTCTCTCTCTTTGTGTACTTACTTGTATGTGGTTGCAGGGGTCGATTCACAGCTCCTGGCCCCGCCTCTTCGATGGTCGCTACTAGGTACACTCCCTGCTCCAAGAGCCTTATCTCGTGTGTGTGTGTGGGGGGAGGGGTCTCCAAGTCGGAGCGAAACATCTTCAGTCAGATTTGCTGTGCTCAGGTTATTTGTATAATGTTCAAGTCGCGGTATTGTGACTTTATTCTTAATGACAACAAACTGATGAACAAGAAACATGGCGGCTGTGCCCTCGCAGCCACCCAGGTCTGGGTGCAAGAGTTTTCAACGAGGCTGACCTGGTTTCGACGGGACAAAATACCTGGGGAAGAGTGCAGTGTTGCGGGAAGTTGCTACGTACACTGCAGGAAGCTGTTGGTGTCTTGCCTTGTTGGTCGGTGTTTCAAGTATCAGTGGTAGGACTAAGTAATGAACAAGGTGGTGAAGATGCAAGAGTCTACCTGGAGGGTGTTCCGGGGTTCAGGGCCCCTGCGGCCCGGTCCATGACCAGGCCTCTCGGTGGATTAGGGCCTGATCAACCATGCTGTTATTACTGGCCACACACAATCCAGCGTACGAACCACAGCCTGGCTGATCGGGTACTGACTAAATTTTGGTGTCTATCCAGCTCCCTTTTGAAGACAGTTAAGGTTCTATTGGTAATTCCCATTATGTATGCTGGGAGGCTGTTGAACAGTCTTGGACCCCTGACGCTGTGTTTTCTCTTAGTGTACTAATGTCGCCTCTACTTTTCATCGAGGGAATGTTGCACTGTCTGCCTAGTCTTTTGCTATCTTAGGAATTGATTTCTGTGTGCAGGTTTGGTACCAGTCCCTCTAGAATTTTCCAGGTGTAAATTATGATGTATCTTTCTCGTTTGTGTTCCAAGGAGTACGGGTCACGGGACTTCAAACGTTCCCAGTAATTAAAGTGCTTGACTAAACTGATATGAGTAGTGAAGGTTCTTTGTACATTCTCTAGATGTGAAACTTCACCAGGCTTGACCAGCCTTGTTCCAGCCTAGAGAGAATAAGTGACTTAAAAGAGGATTATCATTGGCTTGGCACCTCTTGTTCTGAAAGTTCCTTGAATATGAGAGTCTGGGTCAATATTTACATACTTATGTTGCTCGTGTTTATTATAAACACCAGAACTAGTGAGGGAAAAATTATATGTTAAAATTGTAGTTGTCGCTAGGAAGGAGGTGGCAGGGGTGAGCTGCTCAGGGAGGTGGCAGGGGTGAGCTGCTCAGGGAGGTGGCAGGGGTGAGCTACTCAGGGAGGTGGCAGGGGTGAGCTGCTCAGAGAGGTGGCAGGGGTGAGCTACTCAGGGAGGTGGCAGGGGTGAGCTGCTCAGAGAGGTGGCAGGGGTGAGATGCTCAGGGAGGTGGCAGGGGTGAGCTGCTCAGGGAGGTGGCAGGGGTGAGCTGCTCAGGGAGGTGGCAGGGGTGAGCTGCTCAGGGAGGTGGCAGGGGTGAGCTGCTCAGGGAGGTGGCAGGGGTGAGCTGCTCAGAGAGGTGGCAGGGGTGAGCTGCTCAGGGAGGTGGCAGGGGTGAGCTGCTCAGGGAGGTGGCAGGGGTGAGCTACTCAGGGAGGTGGCAGGGGTGAGCTGCTCAGAGAGGTGGCAGGGGTGAGCTACTCAGGGAGGTGGCAGGGGTGAGCTGCTCAGAGAGGTGGCAGGGGTGAGATGCTCAGGGAGGTGGCAGGGGTGAGCTGCTCAGGGAGGTGGCAGGGGTGAGCTGCTCAGGGAGGTGGCAGGGGTGAGCTGTTCAGGGAGGTGGCAGGGGTGAGCTACTCAGGGAGGTGGCAGGGGTGAGCTGCTCAGAGAGGTGGCAGTAGGCTGGCACAGAGGCAGCAGTAGGCTGGCACAGTGGCAGCAGTAGGGTGGCACAGTGGCAGCAGTAGGGTGGCACAGTGGCAGCAGTAGGCTGGCAGCAGTAGGCTGGCACAGTGGCCGCAGTAGGCTGGCACAGTGGCAGCAGTAGGCTGGCACAGTGGCAGCAGTAGGCTGGCACAGTGGCAGCAGTAGGCTGGCACAGTGGCAGCAGTAGGCTGGCACAGTGGCAGCAGTAGGCTGGCACAGTGGCAGCAGTAGGCTGGCACAGTGGCAGCAGTAGGCTGGCACAGTGGCAGCAGTAGGCTGGCACAGTGGCAGCAGTAGGCTGGCACAGTGGCAGCAGTAGGCTGGCACAGTGGCAGCAGTAGGCTGGCACAGTGGCAGCAGTAGGCTGGCACAGTGGCAGCAGTAGGCTGGCACAGTGGCAGCAGTAGGCTGGCACAGTGGCAGCAGTAGGCTGGCACAGTGGCAGCAGTAGGCTGGCACAGTGGCAGCAGTAGGCTGGCACAGTGGCAGCAGTAGGCTGGCACAGTGGCAGCAGTAGGCTGGCACAGTGGCAGCAGTAGGCTGGCACAGTGGCAGCAGTAGGCTGGCACAGTGGCAGCAGTAGGCTGGCACAGTGGCAGCAGTAGGCTGGCACAGTGGCAGCAGTAGGCTGGCACAGTGGCAGCAGTAGGCTGGCACAGTGGCAGCAGTAGGCTGGCACAGTGGCAGCAGTAGGCTGGCACAGTGGCAGCAGTAGGCTGGCACAGTGGCAGCAGTAGGCTGGCACAGTGGCAGCAGTAGGCTGGCACAGTGGCAGCAGTAGGCTGGCACAGTGGCAGCAGTAGGCTGGCACAGTGGCAGCAGTAGGCTGGCACAGTGGCAGCAGTAGGCTGGCACAGTGGCAGCAGTAGGCTGGCACAGTGGCAGCAGTAGGCTGGCACAGTGGCAGCAGTAGGCTGGCACAGTGGCAGCAGTAGGCTGGCACAGTGGCAGCAGTAGGCTGGCACAGTGGCAGCAGTAGGCTGGCACAGTGGCAGCAGTAGGCTGGCACAGTGGCAGCAGTAGGCTGGCACAGTGGCAGCAGTAGGCTGGCACAGTGGCAGCAGTAGGCTGGCACAGTGGCAGCAGTAGGCTGGCACAGTGGCAGCAGTAGGCTGGCACAGTGGCAGCAGTAGGCTGGCACAGTGGCAGCAGTAGGCTGGCACAGTGGCAGCAGTAGGCTGGCACAGTGGCAGCAGTAGGCTGGCACAGTGGCAGCAGTAGGCTGGCACAGTGGCAGCAGTAGGCTGGCACAGTGGCAGCAGTAGGCTGGCACAGTGGCAGCAGTAGGCTGGCACAGTGGCAGCAGTAGGCTGGCACAGTGGCAGCAGTAGGCTGGCACAGTGGCAGCAGTAGGCTGGCACAGTGGCAGCAGTAGGCTGGCACAGTGGCAGCAGTAGGCTGGCACAGTGGCAGCAGTAGGCTGGCACAGTGGCAGCAGTAGGCTGGCACAGTGGCAGCAGTAGGCTGGCACAGTGGCAGCAGTAGGCTGGCACAGTGGCAGCAGTAGGCTGGCACAGTGGCAGCAGTAGGCTGGCACAGTGGCAGCAGTAGGCTGGCACAGTGGCAGCAGTAGGCTGGCACAGTGGCAGCAGTAGGCTGGCACAGTGGCAGCAGTAGGCTGGCACAGTGGCAGCAGTAGGCTGGCACAGTGGCAGCAGTAGGCTGGCACAGTGGCAGCAGTAGGCTGGCACAGTGGCAGCAGTAGGCTGGCACAGTGGCAGCAGTAGGCTGGCACAGTGGCAGCAGTAGGCTGGCACAGTGGCAGCAGTAGGCTGGCACAGTGGCAGCAGTAGGCTGGCACAGTGGCAGCAGTAGGCTGGCACAGTGGCAGCAGTAGGCTGGCACAGTGGCAGCAGTAGGCTGGCACAGTGGCAGCAGTAGGCTGGCACAGTGGCAGCAGTAGGCTGGCACAGTGGCAGCAGTAGGCTGGCACAGTGGCAGCAGTAGGCTGGCACAGTGGCAGCAGTAGGCTGGCACAGTGGCAGCAGTAGGCTGGCACAGTGGCAGCAGTAGGCTGGCACAGTGGCAGCAGTAGGCTGGCACAGTGGCACATAAAAAAGAGATCACTTGGGATAATGAAATATAAACACTGGACATCATCTTCCACAGGAAGATGACTGATAATGAACGGGTTTATATATATATATATATATATATATATATATATATATATATATATATATATATATATATATATATATATATTTATATATATATATATATATATATATATATATATATATATATATATATATTTATATATATATAAACCCGTTCAATATCAGTCAAGAATACATCAGTCCCTAAAATAGCGACCAAGGGGTTACATTATAACACATTCACCACCAGTCATGAATATATTAATCCATAAAATAGAGATCACATTAAATTCTCAGCATATACACACTAAGAGACATACATCTCTTGTGTGTATAATGGTGTTGGTGTATATTTAGGGCATTCATTGTTTGCCCTGGTGCCTGGTTGACCTGACTATGCTGGCAGCAGTGCTCAACACCTGTCAGTCTACCTGACCATGCTGGCAGCAGTGCTCAACACCTGTCAGTCTACCTGACCATGCTGGCAGCAGTGCTCAACACCTGTCAGTCTACCTGACCATGCTGGCAGCAGTGCTCAACACCTGTCAGTCTACCTGACTATGCTCGCAGCAGTGCTCAACACCTGTCAGTCTACCTGACCATGCTGGCAGCAGTGCTCAACACCTGTCAGTCTACCTGACCATGCTGGCAGCAGTGCTCAACACCTGTCAGTCTACCTGACCATGCTGGCAGCAGTGCTCAACACCTGTCAGTCTACCTGACCATGCTGGCAGCAGTGCTCAACACCTGTCAGTCTACCTGACCATGCTGGCAGCAGTGCTCAACACCTGTCAGTCTACCTGACCATACTGGCAGCAGTGCTCAACACCTATCAGTCTACCTGACCATGCTGGCAGCAGTGCTCAACACCTGTCAGTCTACCTGACCATACTGGCAGCAGTGCTCAACACCTGTCAGTCTACCTGACCATGCTGGCAGCAGTGCTCAACACCTATCAGTCTACCTGACCATGCTGGCAGCAGTGCTCAACACCTGTCAGTCTACCTGACTATGCTGGCAGCAGTGCTCAACACCTGTCAGTCTACCTGACCATACTGGCAGCAGTGCTCAACACCTGTCAGTCTACCTGACCATGCTGGCAGCAGTGCTCAACACCTATCAGTCTACCTGACCATGCTGGCAGCAGTGCTCAACACCTGTCAGTCTACCTGACCATGCTGGCAGCAGTGCTCAACACCTATCAGTCTACCTGACCATGCTGGCAGCAGTGCTCAACACCTGTCAGTCTCACTACTACCTCCAGGCTCAAATAACTGTTATTGTTTATGTTATTGTATCTTACATGTTACATGTTAACCAACCTCCCAAAAACTAACATATTTCATGAAATTTAAATGGCGGTTAAAAGTCCAGTTGATTTGTTTAAGTTAGTTTACTGCTGTGTTGAAGGAACGTTAGCCAGAAGTTAGCCACCACCTGTCCAGTGAAGAACCACCTGTATAGTGAAGAACCACCTGTATAGTGAAGAACCACCTGTATAGTGAAGAACCACCTGTCCAGTGAAGAACCACCTGTATAGTGAAGAACCACCTGTCCAGTGAAGAACCACCTGTATAGTGAAGAACCACCTGTCCAGTGAAGAACCACCTGTATAGTGAAGAACCACCTGTCCAGTGAAGAACCACCTGTATAGTGAAGAACCACCTGTCCAGTGAAGAACCACCTGTATAGTGAAGAACCACCTGTCCAGTGAAGAACCACCTGTATAGTGAAGAACCACCTGTCCAGTGAAGAACCACCTGTATAGTGAAGAACCACCTGTCCAGTGAAGAACCACCTGTATAGTGAAGAACCATCTGTATAGTGAAGAACCACCTGTATAGTGAAGAACCACCTGTATAGTGAAGAACCACCTGTATAGTGAAGAACCACCTGTCTAGTGAAGAACCACCTGTCCAGTGAAGAACCACCTGTATAGTGAAGAACCACCTGTCTAGTGAACACCTGTCCAGTGAAGAACCTCCTGTATAGTGAAGAACCACCTGTATAGTGAAGAACCACCTGTCTAGTGAATAACCACCTGTCCAGTGAAGAACCACCTGTATAGTGAAGAACCACCTGTATAGTGAAGAACCACCTGTATAGTGAAGAACCACCTGTCTAGTGAATAACCACCTGTCCAGTGAAGAACCACCTGTCCAGTGAAGAACCACCTGTATAGTGAAGAACCACATGTCTAGTGAAGAACCACCTGTCCAGTGAAGAACCACCTGTCCAGTGAAGAACCATCTGTATAGTGAAGAACCACCTGTATAGTGAAGAACCACCTGTATAGTGAAGAACCACCTGTCTAGTGAAGAACCACCTGTCCAGTGAAGAACCACCTGTCCAGTGAAGAACCACCTGTCCAGTGAAGAACCATCTGTATAGTGAAGAACCACGTGTATAGTGAAGAACCACCTGTATAGTGAAGAACCACCTGTCTAGTGAAGAACCACCTGTCCAGTGAAGAACCACCTGTCCAGTGAAGAACCACCTGTATAGTGAAGAACCACCTGTATAGTGAAGAACCACCTGTCCAGTGAAGAACCACCTGTCTAGTGAATAACCACCTGTCCAGTGAAGAACCACCTGTAAAGTGAAGAACCACCTGTCTAGTGAAGAACCACCTGTCTAGTGAATAACCACCTGTCCAGTGAAGAACCACCTGCCCAGTGAAGAACCACCTGTATAGTGAAGAACCACCTGTCTAGTGAAGAACCACCTGTCCAGTGAAGAACCACCTGTATAGTGAAGAACCACCTGTCTAGTGAAGAACCACCTGTCCAGTTAAGAACCACCTGTATAGTGAAGAACCACCTGTCTAGTGAATAACCACCTGTCCAGTGAAGAACCACCTGTCCAGTGAAGAACCACCTGTATAGTGAAGAACCACCTATGTAGTGAAGAACCACCTGTCCAGTGAAGAACCACCTGTCTAGTGAAGAACCACCTGTTCAGCGAACAACCACCTGTCTAGTGAAGAACCACCTGTCCAGTGAAGCACCACCTATCTAGTGAACCACCACCTGTCCAGTGAACCACCACCACCTGCCCAGTGAACCACCACCACCTGTCCAGTGAACCACTACCACCTGTCCAGTGAACCACTACCACCTGTCCAGTGAACCACTACCACCTGTCCAGTGAACCACTACCACCTGTCCAGTGAACCACCACCACCACCACCACCACCACCACCTGTCCAGTGAACCACTACCACCTGTCCAGTGAACCACTACCACCTGTCCAGTGAACCACTACCACCTGTCCAGTGAACCACTACCACCTGCCCAGTGAACCACTACCACCTGTCCAGTGAACCACCACCACCTGTCCAGTGAACCACCACCACCTGTCCAGTGAACCACTACCACCTGTCCAGTGAACCACTACCACCTGTCCAGTGAACCACTACCACCTGCCCAGTGAACCACCACCACCTGTCCAGTGAACCACCACCACCTGTCCAGTGAACCACCACCACCTGTCCAGTGAACCACTACCACCTGTCCAGTGAACCACTACCACCTGTCCAGTGAACCACTACCACCTGTCCAGTGAACCACCACCACCTGTCCAGTGAACCACTACCACCTGTCCAGTGAACCACTACCACCTGTCCAGTGAACCACCACCACCTGTCCAGTGAACCACTACCACCTGTCCAGTGAACCACCACCACCACCACCTGTCCAGTGAACCACCACCACCACCACCTGTCCAGTGAACCACTACCACCTGTCCAGTGAACCACCACCTGTCCAGTGAACCACCACCACCTGCCCAGTGAACCACGTTGTTATTATTATTGTCTTTTTGTGTTTATACTTGGTGTTGAAGGGATTTTGATCCACGAACTTGGAGCTGACCTCACCTTCCTTGCATCAAACCTGATTGCGTCACATTCTTGGCTTCAGACCACTTAGAATCACTGAAATACTCTAGACTTCAGTATTTTTATTTATTTTGATGTACATTTATAATATTTATGGCACAGTTCATATACTCGTTTTTGTAAGACGTTGTTTGTGTGTAAAGCTGATATGGGGAAGCTGGTTGAGATTGACATGGGAGTGTGGCCAGGGCTGGCAGGAGACTGGCACAACTGCTGCAGTAACCCAAGTCTTCTGCAGCAGCAGCAGCAGCAACACAGCAGAGAGTTAGTTAGCTTCTTGCAGCAGCTGGCACAGAGGTCTACAGCAGCAGCAGCAACAACAGCAATACAGCAGACAGCTAACCAGCTTCCTGCAGCAGCTGGCGCAGAAGTCTACAGCAACAACAACAGCAGCAGCAAAATAGCAGAGGGCTAGTTAGCTTCCTGCAGCAGCTGGCACACAAGTGCTGCCCCCTAGTCGCAGTTGAGCCATCTTGATATGTGGCCACACATGATACCACCCACACTACATGGCTCTCACCTCTCCCTCGCTCTCCTGCCTCACATGGCTCCTCAAACTGTACCCAAGACTCTTCTTTTTTTTCTGTGCGCTTTTTGTTGCCTCTTACGTCGGTGTGATGGGAGGGAGGGACTCTGGGCCACCTGTTGTAGTCTCGCGATGTCTTATCTTCTCTCCTTGAACTATCCTCCTTCAAGAGACTACTCTTCTCATATTAACTCCGGAAAAGAAACCCCAAGAAATTCAAACAGTGTGGCTTATTTCTGTTGAAGTCCTTACACTACGAGCCACAAGAAGCGACTAACTCCTAGGTGTCTTTTATTATCTAGGTAAAGAGGGGCAGCAGGTGTAAAGAGTCTTGCCTGGCCTCAGGATTAAGGCCACATCACGGCCATTAACTTGTCAGCTGAGGTACACGTCACTATCGACTCATTTTGCTTCAGTCAACTCGCTGTTAATATACTAAAATGGTTGCCTAAGGAATGTGGTTTAGGCTCTTGCCATTTCTTTAAATAAGGTACGATGTATGGGTGTTTAAAGTGGTGTGTTGATAGATTTACGAGGTTACGAGAGGGAAGCTGGAGTGCGTGGCGTCGCTTCCCAAGACACTCTCGCGTCCCACTCCCTCCCAACACACTTTGTCACTTCCCTATCATACACTTCTTCAACATTATAGAAACTCCTTTAAGAGTTTTCGTCTCATAATATCATGTTTATTTTCCCCTATAATCTGCCTTGTCCTTAATTATTATCGCATTTGCTTTGTCTCCTTTCGTAAGGTGAAGTCCAGGATCTTTACTTAATTCATGGTATAACTTAACAAATCTTTGATGACAATTGTCATGTTAAATGTAAATGACGTGTGTGGGTAGCCAGTGTTGTGAGATGCTCACTCCATGCTGTACACAAATACAATTATTTATTGACCTTTCGAACACGCACGGGGCTTTATTAATGAGGCTTTATATCACACTTTGCTTTGTTGATACTTTAGACCACTACGTCACAAGACGTTATGCGTCCATTGAGAACACTAGACATATTCCCGTGGATGCATTGATTTGTGTACTGCTTGTGAGATTGGTATCCAGACAGGAGGAGAATGAAATTAGTCTCTGAGTTCACCACTTTCGTGAATGTGCAGTGTTCTCACTGGGCACCTAACTTCTTGTGTAGGGCGTCGAGAGTTGGGTTTCCCAGAAGGTTGCCTACACTATGTAATGGCTTCACTTCAACTATACTTTATTATACTATCATAAAACAATATTTTTTTGGTTGACTAAGTAATTAAGTTATTTTGTTTTACCACAGTTATAACAACGTGCAGGATATGAACTTGTGACAGTCAGTAATTACTTAATAACTTGAAACATAAACATGTGGCCCGGTGGCCTGGTGGCTAAAGCTCCCGCTTCACACACGGAGGGCCCGGGTTCGATTCCCGGCGGGTGGAAACATTCGACACGTTTCCTTACACCTGTTGTCCTGTTCACCTAGCAGCAAATAGGTACCTGGGTGTTAGTCGACTGGTGTGGGTCGCATCCTGGGGGACAAGATTAAGGACCCCAATGGAAATAAGTTAGACAGTCCTCGATGACGCACTGACTTTCTTGGGCTATCCTGGGTGGCTAACCCTCCGGGGTTAAAAATCCGAACGAAATCTTATCTTATCTCTTAATAGTATACAATACCGACAAGATGAAGAACTAAGACACTTTCCGACACCTGGGTAAATTGTAGACGTTTCGCCATTCAATGGCTTTATCAATACTTATTCAGATACATAATAGAAAGTCTGTAGAATGTATACAGCTATATAACTGAAACAGAGCGGTGAGAGGACTCATAAGATGGTTTATATTATGCAGGTTTCTGCACTGTGGTATACGTACTAATGTGTTGTGGACAAGTGCGTTAATTGTACACTTAATGTTAGACTCACGAAATCTTAATAACACGAGTGGTTAACCCACTGGCCTGTGAGTGTTAGGATTCACTTGTCACGGATTCAACCCCCCAACCCGTTCCTTGGTTTACTTAATGTAAGTATTGTGCAAGAGTGTGATTGATTGACCTTCCATCTTACATGTTGAGACAGACAAGAGCAGTGAGTATTGCAGGTGGTCCACATACAGACCACCTTGCTACCTCGTCGTACACAACATCCTTCCTACATGTTATAGCGCTAATGTGTAAGCACATCCAAGGATATTTCTCATTTCGAAGATGTTGCGAGCATATAGTGCAGTCTTAGGCTTGGATGTATGAGTATATATCAGGTAACAGTTAATAACAGAACGATTGTTAGCAATGATGAGTAAATATACTGAGTAAGCTGTCTCTCTCACCTCCAAATATACTGAGTAAGCTGTCTCTCTCACCTCCAAATATACTGAGTAAGCTGTCTCTCTCACCTCCAAATATACTGAGTAAGCTGTCTCTCTCACCTCCAAATATACTGAGTAAGCTGTCTCTCTCACCTCCAAATATACTGAGTAAGCTTTCTCTCTGGCCTACATATATAGCGAGTAAGCTGTCTCTGACCTACATATATAGTAAGCTGTCTCTCTGACCTAAATATAAAGCTCTTAACTTAAGGCTGTCTTGTTAAGATAACAACTTATATATTGAGGTGGAGTGACGTAAGTCAGGACCAACAGAGTTCAAACTTCCTGTTCAGTATCAGATATTAAGATATACCTTTTCCTCCTGTGGTCCATCCCTGGGCCAGACTTGTCTGGTCCATCCCTGGGCCAGACTTGTCTGGTGCTTGACTAGTCAACCATGCTTGTCTGGTCCATCCCTGGGCCAGACTTGTCTGGTGCTTGACTAGTCAACCAGGCTTGTCTGGTGCAGTCCTAGGCCAGACTTGTCTGGTGCTTGACTAGTCAACCAGGCTTGTCTGGTGCAGTCCTGGGCCAGACTTGTCTGGTGCTTGACTAGTCAACCATGCTTGTCTGGTGCAGTCCTGGGCCAGACTTGTCTGGTGCTAGCTAGTCAACCAGGCTTGTCTGGTGCAGTCCTGGGCCAGACTTGTCTGGTGCTTGACTAGTCAACCAGGCTTGTCTGGTGCAGTCCTGGGCCAGACTTGTCTGGTGCGGTTCTTGGTCAGACTTGTCTGGTGCTTGACTGGTCAACCAGGCTGTTGCTGGCCCGCTGGGTACAACAACCTTGTATTTTGAACCTGTAGATAATAGGCTTGTAGAAAGTAAACATTCAGTAGTTAACTTACACACTACACTGTATAGTAGTTAACTTACACAAGCTAACGTTAACAAACATTTCCGTGCTCCTTGGATGCGACCCACAACAGTTGAGGTACAGCAGGAAAATGAAGGAACGGCCAGAGAATTCAATTCAATTCAAGTTCATTCTCTATAAGGGTTATAATGTGGGGTTTACAGGTTTTGGGTATTGTGTGGTTTACATGTTATAAAATACTAATTCAGAGGGGGCCACTACGGCACCTAGCATGGCTAGGCATTTCGGGCAGACTTAGATTAATTCTTAACATTAAATCCTTACAGATTATGGTATTAAGGCTAAGTGACTACATCATAATTTGTGAGTTTAGCAATGTGAATGTTTTTGTTTTGGCACAATACAAGGTGTCTATATTTGAGTATCATAGGCAAACTTATGACTAGTTAGGATTTATTATTTTAAGATTAAGATTAGTATTTCTGGGTTTATAGTCAGTGGATGAGTGAGTGTAATTGTGAACCACCAGGTGGTTATCATGTAGTTAGTTGTCGGGGTGGATTAGAGAGATAAGATGTTTTCTAACTATAGTTTTGAAAGTGATGAATGTGTCTGCAGTTCTAGAGTTTTCAGGTAGGGTGTTCCAGATTTTAGGTCCTTTGAAATACATTGAATTTTTGTAAAGGTTTAGTCGAATACGGGGAATGTCATAGAGATGTTTGTGTCTGGTGTTATGCCTGTGGATCCTGTCACAACTATCAAGGAAAGGAGCGGGAGGAGTACAAGAATGTGAGAGGAAAGGAGGGAAATGGGCCAGAGGAGTAAAAAAAATATTGTTAAGAGGGAATTAACAGGGAGGGTGGAGGGAAGAGAAAGGGAGGGTGGAGGGAAGACAACTAGCAACCCAGGTCGAGCATGACGGCTAGTGGCTGGCTGGTTCACTCCTCTATATGGCCACAACCAAGCTTGCTCTGCCGCTCTCCTGGTGCCATTCTGGTGCCTATGCTGACACACATCATCATTGGTCACAACATTACCAATATATATATATATATATATATATATATATATATATATATATATATATATATATATATATATATATATATATATATATATATATATATATATATATATATATATATATATATATATATATATATATATATATATATATATATATATATATATATATATATATAGACAATAACAAAATATATAGGGAGGTACCACCTGTATAGCTGGACTGGGGACCCTCATCCTCAGAGAAGACAATAAATGTACCTCAGGGAAAACTCAAGGTTCTCCCCGGAGCTGTTTGAATATTTTCTTCTCCTACCACCCCATTATTTGACTGAGTTATCTTTGGTTAACTCTGGAAAAAAAATAAGCACTAAGCCTCTACACTACCGTATGTTATAGTGTCAGGTGGATCTCTCTCTCTCTCTTTCTTTCTTTCTTTCTCCTTTTATACCTTTCCTCTGAGTCTTCCACTTGTTTCTTTCCTATCTTCTCTATCACATTCAGTACGAGGATATTCATCTTTTATCTGTCTGACAGCTTGCTACTTTCACTAGCCATACTGAGATCCGGGCCTTGTTTGGTGTGTGTGTGTGTGTGTGTGTGTGTGTGTGTGTGTGTGTGTGTGTGTGTGTGTGTGTGTGTGTGTGTGTGTGTGTGTGTGTGTTTAATGTTTGATTACTTAGCGAATGGGCTGGCGGGTCGGAGTGGGTTTATGGCTTTCTGACTCACTCACCTGCCCGGATGCTGCCCTCCCCATCTCTCTCTCTCTCTCTTTTTTTTTTTGTTTTTACACAGGGTTTGACAAGGTTAATGATCCCTAGCTTTATTGACAAGCTAAGATCTGTTACCTACATCAGCTCATTTGAAAGCATTTTCATTGTTATGAGACATACAAGTAGGGAACAGGATGAAGTTGGAGCCATCTGTGGGCCAGCATTTTCATGTGATCAACCGACTTTATCTCATTGATATCATTATGCTGTACGAATGTGTTCCATACTCGAGTCATCCTGGGTATATATGATCTCAGATGGAGTGATGTTCTGGAGAAGGGTACAGCCAGAGTGAAGTTGCTGCTTTCTGCCCGTCTTGTGGCATAAAAGCTTGTTTCACGCTGTCCTCGAAGTGGATCCAAGTGTGGTATTTTGACAATATTGGCCTTGTACATAACAGTAAGGCCACCCACATCCCTCCTATGTTGAAGGCTCTGCTGAAATGACAGATCTATCCAGGATGGGTCCAGGCGAGAGATGAGACGTCTTGCTCTGTTCTCTACTCTGTCAAGCAGTCGCAGATGAGAGGGGGGGCAGGCATACCAAGAAAGTGGAGCATACTCAAGGTGTGAGCGTACTTGTGCCTCGTACAGAATCTTGTAACCCCTACTGTCAAGCAGATGCGAGATACGGCGAAGTGCTGTAAGCTTCCTGGCTGCCTTGTTTGCAAGATTTACAACATGGTTCTTCATGGTTAGTTTGGAGTCAAATTTCACCCCAGGGATATCAACTTCTCTGTCTGTCTGTCTGTCTCTCTCTCTCTCTCTCTCTCTCTCGTTATCTTCTATGACCGTTTTCTTAAAACAACGTTTATTTTTGACATATTTACATACCTAAATTTCTAAACGATGTAAATAACCAGGAACTTTATAAATGCTACTTATTTAAAGTTAGCTAACTTTAATTTCACCTGTAATAAAGTATCTTTAATCTACTTATAAAAATGAATGACTATTTTTATGTGACAATTTACTTCAGTAGCAGTGTGGAGCAATACTGTACTAGCAACATTGTACTAGCAACATTGTACTAGCAACATTGTACTAGCAACATTGCACTAGCAACATTGTACTAGCAACATTGTACTAGCAACATTGCACTAGAAACATTGCACTAGCAACATTGCACTAGCAACATTGCACTAGCAACATTGTACTAGCAACATTGTACTAGCAACATTGCACTAGCAACATTGTACTAGCAACATTGCACTAGCAACATTGTACTAGCAACATTGTACTAGCAACATTGCACTAGCAACATTGCACTAGCAACATTGTACTAGCAACATTGCACTAGCAACATTGCACTAGCAACATTGCACTAGCAACATTGTACTAGCAACATTGTACTAGCAACATTGCACTAGCAACATTGCACTAGCAACATTGTACTAGCAACATTGTACTAGCAACATTGTACTAGCAACATTGTACTAGCAACATTGCACTAGCAACATTGTACTAGCAACATTGCACTAGCAACATTGTACTAGCAACATTGCACTAGCAACATTGTACTAGCAACATTGTACTAGCAACATTGCACTAGCAACATTGTACTAGCAACATTGTACTAGCAACATTGTACTAGCAACATTGTACTAGCAACATTGTACTAGCAACATTGTACTAGCAACATTGTACTAGCAACATTGAACTAGCAACATTGTACTAGCAACATTGCACTAGCAACATTGCACTAGCAACATTGCACTAGCAACATTGCACTAGCAACATTGTACTAGCAACATTGTACTAGCAACATTGTACTAGCAACATTGCACTAGCAACATTGTACTAGCAACATTGTACTAGCAACATTGTACTAGCAACATTGCACTAGCAACATTGCACTAGCAACATTGTACTAGCAACATTGTACTAGCAACATTGCACTAGCAACATTGCACTAGCAACATTGTACTAGCAACATTGTACTAGCAACATTGTACTAGCAACATTGCACTAGCAACATTGCACTAGCAACATTGCACTAGCAACATTGTACTAGCAACATTGTACTAGCAACATTGCAATAGTAACATTGCAATAGCAACATTGCAATAGCAACATTGTACTAACAACATTGCAATAGCAACATTGCACTAGCAACATTGCACTAGCAACTTTGCAATAGCAACATTGTACTAGCAACATTGCACTAGCAACATTGCACTAGCAACATTGCACTAGCAACATTGTACTAGCAACATTGTACTAGCAACATTGCACTAGCAACATTGCACTAGCAACATTGTACTAGCAACATTGCACTAGCAACATTGCACTAGCAACATTGCACTAGCAACATTGTACTAGCAACATTGTACTAGCAACATTGCACTAGCAACATTGTACTAGCAACATTGTACTAGCAACATTGTACTAGCAACATTGTACTAGCAACATTGCACTAGCAACATTGTACTAGCAACATTGCACTAGCAACATTGTACTAGCAACATTGCACTAGCAACATTGTACTAGCAACATTGTACTAGCAACATTGTACTAGCAACATTGTACTAGCAACATTGTACTAGCAACATTGTACTAGCAACATTGCACTAGCAACATTGCACTAGCAACATTGCACTAGCAACATTGCACTAGCAACATTGCACTAGCAACATTGCACTAGCAACATTGCACTAGCAACATTGCACTAGCAACATTGCACTAGCAACATTGCACTAGCAACATTGTACTAGCAACATTGTACTAGCAACATTGTACTAGCAACATTGTACTAGCAACATTGTACTAGCAACATTGTACTAGCAACATTGCACTAGAAACATTGCACTAGCAACATTGCACTAGCAACATTGCACTAGCAACATTGTACTAGCAACATTGCACTAGCAACATTGCACTAGCAACATTGCACTAGCAACATTGTACTAACAACATTGCACTAGCAACATTGTACTAGCAACATTGTACTAGCAACATTGTACTAGCAACATTGTACTAGCAACATTGCACTAGCAACATTGTACTAGCAACATTGTACTAGCAACATTGTACTAGCAACATTGTACTAGCAACATTGTACTAGCAACATTGTACTAGCAACATTGTACTAGCAACATTGCACTAGCAACATTGTACTAGCAACATTGCACTAGCAACATTGCACTAGCAACATTGCACTAGCAACATTGTACTAACAACATTGTACTAACAACAGTTAGCTAAGGGAGATCCACCCCTTTAAAAGTTATGGTTATAATTATAACCATTAGATTAAGAGAAGTTGGCCATGTTTCTCTGACATATTCTCCCTGACATATTCCATCACACAGGATGGGACACATACATGGTACTGGAATGTGTCAGGCTGAGCTGGAAACCTTGCCAGGAGGGTAATGAGGACATCGTCAAGTGTTCCATTAAAGGTTCGTCAGCTACTGCAGCTTCCAAGGTTACCTTCCAGCTGACCTACAGTTACTCTCACTTAGAACCTGTCATCTTTCAGGATGATTTATCCCATACACAGCAGAAATGGAATTTTTATGAAGACATCTCCGTTACCACACAACCAGTTAACAGACATTGTATATAGTAGAAAAATGAAAATGAGAAAGAGGGGAAAAATTTGGACTACATTATGTATGTAAGAATACTGTGTATACATACATGTATAGAAACATTGCATATATATTGTTACTATGGACTCTTGATAATTTAAGAGTACATTGTATGCCTGAGAATGTACACTTACGTAAGCTTGTTGACAACCAGTCTGAACACCGTCAACCAAAGCTCGGTAACTACGTCACTGGTACCAAATGTTGGCTGACCCTCGGTAAGTTGTGCAGGGCAAAGTTGATCTACCTTCATACAGCAGTCAAGTCAGCAGCAACAGCCCCACCACCAGCACCTCCAACAACAACAGCAGCAGCAGCAGCAGCAACAGCAGCAGCAGCAACAGCAGCAGCAACATCGGTAGCAGCAGCAGCAGCAGTAACAGCAGTATGGTGTCTGACATATATGGTGCGTCTGGCCAAGTTTGGTCTGGTGTTAATGAATGATTATAGCGGCTGGTTTGTTTATTGTATAATATACATGCTGGATCACAAGGTAATGTTTTCAAACTAATTTACACTCGCTAGCACACACAAAGCCAGGAGAGAGTGAACCTGGTAGTGATGTGGTGGAACCAGGAGCTGAGACTCAACCCCTACAACCAACACACACACACACACACACACACACACACACACACACACACACACACACACACACACACACACACACACACACACACACACATTATATATACATGGAAGATAATGGAGGCCCGGTCCTAAATCTACACTTCACCATAACGTATTAGAGAGAGAGAGAGAGGCAAGGGAGGAAGTATAAAAATAGAGCCTGTGCGAAGAGCAAGGGAACAACGGACACAGTATGATAGCACTATATCAACATCCGTGGGCCTAGACCTTTCAGTCTTTTACCAGAAGATATCAGAAATATTGCCGAGCCTGTGTATAAGTGTTCAGGAGGAAACTGGATCACCACCTTCGCTGTCAGGCAGTCAACATGTTGGCCCGTAGTAGAAAAACTCCCGAGACATGTAACAGGTAAATGACAGGTTTAAAAAGTATGCAATCAAGAAATGAGGTCAGGTGCTGCCTGCCCGCCCGGGTATGCTCTCTATTATTACCCTTTTGATTATTATTATAATCATAACTAAGCGCTAAACCCAGAAGGGTCATACAGCGCTGCATTGTACTTTTAAAATCTGACGGATCTGTGTTTATGTTAGATATTTACTATAGTTTGTTAGTAGAGGCGAATATATGACATAATCTTCCTGGATATTCAAACTCTGGTGGCGTTGACAAGACTTATGAAACTCTCACTGAATATTGATTCAAACTGTTCCTTAATGATTTATTCCACTACTGTGTTGTGTGTACGACTCTCCTCCAGTAGATGGTCAGTATTTTTTGTTTTTTTCAGTTTTTTTTTTTTCATTTTGTATTTCGTCTGTCTGGTGTGAATGTTTTAGTTTCTTGTTGTGTACCTGTAATTTCTGGCCGTAGATTTTCTTTCCTTTCTCCTGACATTTGCTGTTTTTATCTGGCAGTCTTGTTAATTTCGTAAAATCTTCTACGTTGTAAGTCTATGTATGATCTACGTTTTGAATTTTCTTAGCGAGACGTTTTATATACAGACCTTGTATACTTTTTTTTCAGTTTTTTTCATGCACTGGCTTAGGCTTAGATATGGGAGGAAGTGGAAAATAAACCCAGTGAAGAGCAGGGGTGCGGTGGGCACAATACGGGAACACTGTATCAATATTCGTGGCCCCAGATTATTCAACATCTTACCAGAAGATATCAGAAACGTTGCTGGAACAAGTGTAGAAGTCTTCAAGAGAAAACTGGACAAGTATCTTCTCCAGATCAACCAGGTTGTGATGGATATGTGGGGCAGCAGGCCTCCAACAGCAACAGCCTAGTTGACCAGGCTAGCACCAGACGAACCTGGCCCATGGCCAGGTTCGTCTGGTGGAAAGACTCGACACTCATCAAAGGTATATCCAGGTAGAGCGCATAGGAGGGTCT
Organism: Cherax quadricarinatus; assembly: GCF_038502225.1. Taxonomy (NCBI): domain Eukaryota; kingdom Metazoa; phylum Arthropoda; class Malacostraca; order Decapoda; family Parastacidae; genus Cherax; species Cherax quadricarinatus. The sequence continues at coordinate 1,772,630 of NC_091298.1, read as the reverse complement.
CCCAAGGAATGTATAATGCCGGTTTATTGTTTATATAATCCCGGTCATATTCTCTGGATGTTGAAGTTTAATTTACAATACATCTCATCGCTGCTATTATTGCTAAAGTTGTCAACACCTGTATTTATTTATGCTTGTCTGTACCTCAGTGATGCTGTCATCTGAATCAACTTTTCTGGAGAATGACTTTGATAACATCCTTCTTTCATTGCTGGTTGATTCTGTTATCTGTTGGTTCAGTCCAAACTTCTTGGACAGTCTTAGGCGTTCTCTTGTGAGCCAGAGTTCTCTGGTATGATCCTTGTGAGCCAGAGTTCTCTAGTAAGAACCTTGTTAGCCAGAGTTCTCTAGTATGAACCTTGTGAGCCAGAGTTCTCTAGTAAGAACCTTGTTAGCCAGAGTTCTCTAGTATGAACCTTGTAAGCCAGAGTTCTCTAGTATGAACCTTGTGAGCCAGAGTTCTCTAGTAAGAACCTTGTTAGCCAGAGTTCTCTAGTATGAACCTTGTGAGCCAGAGTTCTCTAGTAAGAACCTTGTTAGCCAGATTTCTCTAGTATGAACCTTGTAAGCCAGAGTTCTCTAGTAAGAACCTTGTTAGCCAGAGCTCTCTAGTATGTACCTTGTGAGCCAGAGTTCTCTAGGATGAACCTTGTAAGTCAGAGTTCTCTAGTATGAACCTTGTGAGCCAGAGTTTTCTAGTAAGAACCTTGTGAGCCAGAGTTCTCTAGTAAGAACCTTGTGAGCCAGAGTTCTCTAGTATGAACCTTGTGAGCCAGAGTTCTCTAGTATGAACCTTGTGAGCCAGAGTTCTCTGGTATGTTAAATGTGAGCCAGAATTTTCTAGTACGAATCTTGTGAGCCAGAGTTCTCTAGTATGAACCTTGTGAACCAGAGTTCTCTAGTATGAACCTTGTGAACCAGAGTTCTATAGTATGAACCTTGTGAGCCAGAGTTCTCTAGTATGAACCTTGTGAGCCAGAGTTCTCTAGTATGAACCTTGTGAGCCAGAGTTCTCTAGTATGAACCTTGTGAGCCAGAGTTCTCTAGTATGAACCTTGTGAGCCAGAGTTCTCTAGTATGAACCTTGTGAGCCAGAGTTCTCTGGTATGTTCCTTGTGAACCAGAGTTCTCTAGTATGAACCTTGTGAGCCAGAGTTCTCTAGTATGAACCTTGTGAACCACAGTTCTCTAGTATGAACCTTGTGAGCCAGAGTTCTCTAGTATGAATCTTGTGAGCCAGAATTCTCTAGTATGAACCCTGTGAGCCAGAGTTCTCTGGTATGTTCCTTGTGAGCCAGAAGTTTCTAGTATGAACCTTGTGAGCCAGAGTTCTCTAGTATGAACATTGTGAACCAGAGTTCTCTAGTATGAACCTTGTGAGCCAGAGTTCTCTAGTATGAACCTTGTGAGCCAGAGTTCTCTGGTATGAACCTTGTGAGCCAGAGTTCTCTAGTATGAACCTTGTGAGCCAGAGTTCTCTGGTATGAACCTTGTGAGCCAGAGTTCTCTAGTATGAACCTTGTGAGCCAGAGTTCTCTAGTATGAACCTTGTGAGCCAGAGTTCTCTAGTATGAACCTTGTGAGCCAGAGTTCTCTAGTATGAACCTTGTGAGCCAGAGTTCTCTAGTATGAACCTTGTGAGCCAGAGTTCTCTGGTATGTTCCTTGTGAGCCAGAATTTTCTAGTATGAACCTTGTGAGCCAGAGTTCTCTAGTATGAACCTTGTGAACCAGAGTTCTCTAGTATGAACCTTGTGAGCCAGAGTTCTCTAGTAAGAACCTTGTTAGCCAGAGTTCTCTAGTATGAACCTTGTGAGCCAGAGTTCTCAAGTATGAACCTTTTGAGCCAGAGTTCTCTAGTATGAACCTTCTTAGCCAGAGTTCTCTGGTAGCCAGAGCCAGAGTTCTCTAGTATGAACCTTGTGAGCCAGAGTTCTCTAGTATGAACCTTGTGAGCCAGAGTTCTCTAGTAAGAACCTTGTTAGCCAGAGTTCTCTAGTATTGAGCCAGAGTTCTCTAGTAAGAACCTTGTTAGCCAGATTTCTCTAGTATGAACCTTGTAGCCAGAGTTCTCTAGTATGAACCTTGTGAGCCAGAGTTCTCTAGTAAGAACCTTGTTAGCCAGAGTTCTCTAGTATGAGTGAGCCAGAGTTCTCTAGTGAACCTTGTAACCTCTAGTATGAACCTTGTGAGCCAGAGTTCTAGTAAGAACCTTGTGAGTAGTAAGAACCTTGTGAGCCAGAGTTCTCTAGTATGAACCTTGTGAGCCAGAGTTCTCTAGTATGAACCTTGTGAGCCAGAGTTCTCTGGTATGTTAAATGTGAGCCAGAATTTTCTAGTATGAGCCAGAGTTCTCTAGTATGAACCTTGTGAGAGTTCCTAGAGTTCTCTAGTATGAACCTTGTGAGCCAGAGTTCTCTAGTATGAACCTTGTGAGCCAGAGTTCTCTAGTATGAACCTTGTGAGCCAGAGTTCTCTATGTAGCCAGAGTTCTCTAGTATGAACCTTGTGAGCCAGAGTTCTCTAGTATGAACCTTGTGAGCCAGAGTTCTCTAGTATGAACCTTGTGAGCCAGAGTTCTCTAGTATGAACCTTGTGAGAGTTCTCAGAGTTTCTCTAGTATGAACCTTGTGAGCCAGAGTTCTCTAGTATGAACCTTGTGAGCCAGAGTTCTCTATGAACCTTGTGAGCCAGAGTTCTCTAGTATGAACCTTGTGAGCCAGAGTTCTCTGGTATGTTCCTTGTGAGCCAGAATTTTCTAGTATGAACCTTGTGAGCCAGAGTTCTCTAGTATGAACCTTGTGAGCCAGAGTTCTCTAGTATGAACCTTGTGAGTCAGAGTTCTCTAGTATGTTCCTTGTGAGCCAGAGTTCTCTAGTATGAACCTTGTGAACCAGAGTTCTCTAGTATGAACCTTGTGAACCAGAGTTCTCTAGTATGAACCTTGTGAACCACAGTTCTAGTATGAACCTTGTGAGCCAGAGTTCTCTAGTATGAACCTTTTGAGCTAGAGTTCTCTAGTATGAACCTTGTAAGCCAGAGTTCTCTAGTATGAACCTTGTGAACCAGAGTTCTCTAGTATGAACCTTGTGAGCCCGAGTTCTCTAGTATGAATCTTGTGAGCCAGAGTTCTCTCGTATGAACTCTAGTATGAACCTTGTGAGCCAGAGTTCTCTAGTATGAACCTTGTGAGCCAGAGTTCTCTAGTATGAACCTTGTGAGCCAGAGTTCTCTAGTATGAACCTTGTGAGCCAGAGTTCTCTAGTATGAACCTTGTGAGCCAGAGTTCTCTGGTATGAACCTTGTGAGCCAGAGTTCTCTAGTATGAACCTTGTGAGCCAGAGTTCTCTAGTATGAACCTTGTGAGCCAGAGTTCTCTAGTATGAACCTTGTGAGCCAGAGTTCTCTAGTATGAACCTTGTGAGCCAGAGTTCTCTAGTATGAACCTTGTGAGCCAGAGTTCTCTAGTATGAACCTTGTGAGCCAGAGTTCTCTAGTATGAACCTTGTGAGCCAGAGTTCTCTGGTATGAACCTTGTGAGCCAGAGTTCTCTAGTATGAACCTTGTGAGCCAGAGTTCTCTAGTATGAACCTTGTGAACCAGAGTTCTCTAGTATGAACCTTGTGAGCCAGAGTTCTCTAGTATGAACCTTGTGAGCCAGAGTTCTCTAGTATGAACCTTGTGAGCCAGAGTTCTCTAGTATGAACCTTGTGAGCCAGAGTTCTCTAGTATGAACCTTGTGAGCCAGAGTTCTCTAGTATGAACCTTGTGAGCCAGAGTTCTCTAGTATGAACCTTGTGAGCCAGAGTTCTCTAGTATGAACCTTGTGAGCCAGAGTTCCTAGTATGAACCTTGTGAGAGTTCTCTGGTATGAACCTTGTGAGCCAGAGTTCTCTAGTATGAACCTTGTGAGCCAGAGTTCTCTAGTATGAACCTTGTGAGCCAGAGTTCTCTAGTATGAACCTTGTGAGCCAGAGTTCTCTAGTATGAACCTTGTGAGCCAGAGTTCTCTAGTATGAACCTTGTGAGCCAGAGTTCTCTAGTATGAACCTTGTGAGCCAGAGTTCTCTAGTATGAACCTTGTGAGCCAGAGTTCTCTAGTATGAACCTTGTGAGCCAGAGTTCTCTAGTATGAACCTTGTGAGCCAGAGTTCTCTAGTATGAACCTTGTGAGCCAGAGTTCTCTAGTATGAACCTTGTGAGCCAGAGTTCTCTAGTATGAACCTTGTGAGCCAGAGTTCTCTAGTATGAACCTTGTGAGCCAGAGTTCTCTAGTATGAACCTTGTGAGCCAGAGTTCTCTGGTATGAACCTTGTGAGCCAGAGTTCTCTAGTATGAACCTTGTGAGCCAGAGTTCTCTAGTATGAACCTTGTGAGCCAGAGTTCTCTAGTATGAACCTTGTGAGCCAGAGTTCTCTAGTATGAACCTTGTGAGCCAGAGTTCTCTAGTATGAACCTTGTGAGCCAGAGTTCTCTAGTATGAACCTTGTGAGCCAGAGTTCTCTAGTATGAACCTTGTGAGCCAGAGTTCTCTAGTATGAACCTTGTGAGCCAGAGTTCTCTAGTATGAACCTTGTGAGCCAGAGTTCTCTGGAACCTTGTGAGCCAGAGTGTATGAACCTTGTGAGCCAGAGTTCTCTAGTATGAACCTTGTGAACCAGAGTTCTCTAGTATGAACCTTGTGAGCCAGAGTTCTCTAGTATGAACCTTGTGAGCCAGAGTTCTCTAGTATGAACCTTGTGAAGCCAGAGTTCTCTAGTATGAACCTTGTGAACCAGAGTTCTCTAGTATGAACCTTGTGAGCCAGAGTTCTCTAGTATGAACCTTGTGAGCCAGAGTTCTCTAGTATGAACCTTGTGAGCCAGAGTTCTCTAGTATGAACCTTGTGAGCCAGAGTTCTCTAGTATGAACCTTGTGAGCCAGAGTTCTCTAGTATGAACCTTGTGAGCCAGAGTTCTCTAGTATGAACCTTGTGAGCCAGAGTTCTCTAGTATGAACCTTGTGAGCCAGAGTTCTCTAGCATGAACCT
>NC_091298.1:1750102-1762602 GCF_038502225.1 Cherax quadricarinatus | reverse complement strand
GGCTGGCTGGCTGCCTAGCTGCCTGGCTGGCTGGCTGGCTGCCTGGCTGGTTGGCTGGCTGCCTGGCTGGCTGGCTGGCTGCCTGGCTGGCTGCCTGGCTGGCTGGCTAGCTGCCTGGCTGGCTGGCTGGCTGGCTGGCTGGCTGGCTGGCTGGCTGGCTGCCTGGCTGCCTGGCTGCCTGGCTGGCTGGCTGCCTGGCTGGCTGCCTGGCTGGCTGGCTGGCTGGCTGCCTGGCTGGCTGGCTGGCTGGCTGCCTGGCTGGCTGGCTGGCTGGCTGCCTGGCTGGCTGCCTGGCTGGCTGGCTGGCTGGCTGGCTGGCTTGTGGACTGACTGCCTCAAGTTCTATCATAGCATGTAACACTCTTTTCTCAGTATTGGATTAATAAAGCGGCTGATGGGCGAAACGTCTGCCATTGTTGTCACATTTATCTACTCACAGGTTTTATAAACCATTCAAAATAATAAATCCCGTTTTATTATCACTCTTATTAACCGGAATTTTTGTTTATTTCAGGTTTGTTGAGCGTCAGAGAAGAATGATGAGAGGAACAACAGTCACAGTAGCCGCTGTAACAGTCATGGTAGTTGTAACAGTCACGGTAGTCGTTGTAACAGTCACGGTAGTCGTTGTAACAGTCACAGTAGCCTGGCAGTAACAGTCACAGTAGTCGCTGTAACAGTCATGGTAGTTGTAACAGTCACGGTAGTCGTTGTAACAGTCACAGTAGTCGCTGTAACAGTCATGGTAGTTGTAACAGTCACGGTAGTCGTTGTAACAGTCACAGTAGTCGCTGTAACAGTCACAGTAGCCTGGCAGTAACAGTCACAGTAGTCGCTGTAACAGTCATGGTAGTTGTAACAGTCACGGTAGTCGTTGTAACAGTCACAGTAGTCGCTGTAACAGTCACAATAGTCGCTGTAACAGTCATGGTAGTTGTAACAGTCACGGTAGTCGTTGTAACAGTCACAGTAGTCGTTGTAACAGTCACAATAGTCGCTGTAACAGTCATGGTAGTTGTAACAGTCATAGCCAGTTATAGCCAGAAGTCTGGCTATAACAGACACAGTAGTCTGGCTGTAACAGTCACAGAAACCTGGCTGTAGCAGTCACAGAAGCCTGGCTATGACAGTCACAGTAGTCTGGCTGTAACAGTCACAGAAGTCTGGCTATAACAGTCACAGTAGTCTGGCTGTAACAGTCACAGTAACCTGGATGTGACAGTAACAGTAGCCTGGCTGTGACAGTCACAGCAGTCTGGCTGTAACAGTCACAGAAGTCTGGCTATAACAGACACAGTAGTCTGGCTGTAACAGTCACAGAAACCTGGCTGTAGCAGTCACAGAAGCCTGGCTATGACAGTCACAGTAGTCTGGCTGTAACAGTCACAGAAGTCTGGCTATAACAGTCACAGTAGTCTGGCTGTAACAGTCACAGTAACCTGGATGTGACAGTAACAGTAGCCTGGCTGTGACAGTCACAGCAGTCTGGCTGTAACAGTCACAGAAGTCTGGCTATAACAGACACAGTAGTCTGGCTGTAACAGTCACAGAAGTCTGGCTATAACAGTCACAGTAGTCTGGCTGTAACAGTCACAGTAACCTGGCTGTGACAGTAACAGTAGCCTGGCTGTGACAGTCACAGCAGTCTGGCTGTAACAGTCACAGAAGTCTGGCTATAACAGACACAGTAGTCTGGCTGTAACAGTCACAGAAACCTGGCTGTAGCAGTCACAGAAGCCTGGCTGTAACAGTCACAGTAGCCTGGCTGTAACAGTCACAGTAGTCTCGCTGTAACAGTCACAGAAGCCTAGTTGTAACAGTCACAGTAGCCTGGCTGTAACAGTCACAGTAGTCTGGCTATAACAGTCACAGAAGTTTGGCTATATCAGTCACAGTAACCTGGCTGTAACAATCACAGTAGCCTGGCTGTAACAGTCACAGTAGCCTGGCTGTAACAGTCACAGTAGCGTGGCTGTAACAGTCATAGTAACCTGGCTGTAGCAGTCACAGTAGCCTGGCTGTAAGTCACAGTAGCCTGGCTGTAAGTCACAGTAGCTTGGCTGTAGCAGTCACAGTAGTCTGGCTGTAAGAGTAGCTTGGCTGTAACAGTTACAAGTAACAGTCAACATGAGGTCTGGAGGTCGGTCCTGGACCACTATCAACAATTTGAAAATGGTTCTGGACCCACCGAAACATCGTCTACTCTAATGTACAGTTTGTGGGTTGTGAAGGTGATTGTAGCCATTATTGTTGATTATTGGACGTTGTCCTGGAACCTGACTGACTAAACGAGTTCCTAACTAAACTAACTTCTGACTAACAGAGGCAATAAGAGTAGCTTGTCTTAAGTTTAAGTAAAGCGACCAGTTCACTAAGCAATAAAATGACCACAGTAGCCGTGAGCAGTACAACGTCAGGCAAGACAGTAGACCAAAAACCACCCTATTCGGAGACAATCGATAAGTCTTACATACATAGGAAGAAAAAAAAAACTCCCAAATTACTGAATCTGACTTGAGTAACTTCCAAACCCTGACTACGATAGTGCTTAGATGCCAGTCTGAACAAGGAAGATCTAGAAGACTTGCGACCTGAAGCACAGAGTCTTACGATACACAACCTCAGAAAACGTTGATCACTATCTTTAAATAATGCCCTGTGAACAGAGTTACGTCAAGTTTATGAGCTGTATGTTCCAGCTCACCAACGACAACATAATCTACCAGAAAACTGAGTCTAAATGATACCAGCAGAGGAGAACTGTGTTTTCCCAGTCAGAGTAAGAGAGAAAGGTGTTACCTTCATGATGTCCAGCCAGAGAGAGATAGAGAAAAGCAAACACTGGAGGTGTGATATCAGGTATCTTCCACCGGGTTTACCACACGCCCCACAACTCAAACAAGTAGGCAAATAGTTGAGCAGCGCGGGTAACCAATTAAAACAATATTTTTTGCTAGCAGTGGGCTATGCATGTTACATCCTGCCTATAACTGTTAACGAAAATAACATTAACAATATCATATTAGATGAAAGAGGAAACATGACCCACCTCACGGTTGAGTAGTACCTGGACCTGGACTTAACCTGTAAGACTGTTTAGTGGGGTTAACGCCCACCCTCTTCATGTGGCACGGTCCAAGATCAGGCTTCAGACCTGCCAGACCTGCCTGCCACAAGGATGTGCGTAATCTGTGAGCAGCATCTCTGAGTTCATCTCCATGAATACAAAGGCACTCCACACTCCACACTGGGTCACCAGGATTTGTAGTAGTAACCCCAATCTCTCTATCTCTCTCTCTCTCTCTCTCTCTCTCTCTCTCTCTCTCTCTCTCTCTCTCTCTCTCTCTCTCTCTCTCTCTCTCTCTCTCTCTCTCTCTCTCTCTCTCTCTCTCTCTCTCTCTCTCAGTAACAGTAAAATCCAATAAATTGATATTGAAATTAAGAAATATTTTTTTTTAATTTAGAGCTAAGAGATAACGTGGAAATAATATACTTGTCGACCTGTATTAGAAATATGAAAATTAGTTTAGAAATAGTGTATAGCCCAGCTTGATGTCATGCATCGACACCATGCCCAGCCCTTCTAGGGTAGGGTAAGTGCCTGAGCCAGAGTTTGCAGCTCACAAGCCTGCCATTCCCATTATCCCCCTTGAGGCGGGCATGGCAGACCAGAGAGGCCTAGCTTCTCCCTACGAGCCCCGTAAGGGCGGGGAATATGGCTAGGCCTGGGGACAGTTAGTCCCAAAGATGAGGGGGTACTTGTGTTTCCTCCCATCGGAGACTTAGGTCTCAGACACTCCCTAGACAGGGAGCCAAGGCCGGGCCACCACTTGGAAAAGGCCCGGGCCGGGAGAATACCGGCGAATCTTTAATAATAATAATAATTGATGTCATGCTCTTGTCAGCACCAGCTGGCACAGCTGACACAACTGGTGCTGACACATACCTCACACCTGTCAGCTCCCAAAGAAATATCTTGTGTGTTAAGAGTTGAAAGTGATGTTGATGTCAGAGTCCAGGGAGTGACAGTGACGTTGATGTCACAGGGAAGTGAGAGTAACGTTGATGTCAGAGTCCACATTGCTATTATTACAGGGGAAGGTTAGCCACTTACACAAGCACTAAAACAAGCTTCATGTTTGACAGAGAAGTGACCATTGTTGTTTAACGTATAAACTGTTGAATTATTAAAGCTTGTGAAGCAGTGTATATCAGAGTCGTGTGTGTACTCACCTATTTGTACTCACCTATTTGTGGTTGCAGGGGTCGAGTCACAGCTCCTGGCCCCGCCTCTTCGCTGATTGCTACTAGGTCCTCTCTCTCCCTGCCCCATGAGCTCTATCATACCTCGCCTTAAAACTATGTATGGTTCCTGCCTCCACCACATCACTTTCTAGGCTATTCCATGGCCTGACTACTCTATGACTGAAGTATGTGTGTATGTGTGTGTGTGTGTGTGTATGTGTGTGTGTGTGTGTGTGTGTGTGTGTGTGTGTGTGTGTACTCACCTGTTTGTGGTTGCGGGGGTCAAGTCACAGCTCCTGGCTTGTGAAGCAGTGGCAGTATATGTCATGTAGGTGTGTATGGGGGGGGGTGTCTGACTTCAGGATGCACTTGGAGAGGAGAATTCTGGAGATTTATCTTAGGAATATATTATATTAAACCATTGGTTGGTTGACTGTTGTGATTTAAAACCAATCAACTGCATGATGGTCACTGAGCCGGCATGGAACCGGTTTATAAGAACATAAGAATGGATTTGGAAAAGGCGCATAACATGGTGGATAGGGGGGCAATGTGGCAGATGTTGCAGGTGTATGGTGTAGGAGGTAGGTTACTGAAAGCAGTAAAGAGCTTTTACGAGGATAGTGAGGCTCAAGTTAGAGTATGTAGGAAAGAGGGAAATATTTCCCAGTAAAAGTAGGCCTTAGACAAGGATGTGTGATGTCACCGTGGTTGTTTAATATATTTATAGATGGAGTTGTATAGATGGGGTTGTAAGAGAAGTAAATGCGAGGGTCTTGACAAGAGGCGTGGAGTTAAAAGATAAAGAATCACACATAAAGTGGGAGTTGTCCCAGTTGCTCTTTGCTGATGACACTGTGCTCTTGGGAGATTCTGAAGAGAAGTTGCAGAGATTGGTGGATGAATTTGGTAGGGTGTGCAAAAGAAGAAAATTAAAAGTGAACACAGGAAAGAGTAAGGTTATGAGGATAACAAAAAGATTAGGTGATGAAAGATTGGATATCAGATTGGAGGGAGAGAGTATGGAGGAGGTGAATGTATTCAGATATTTGGGAGTGGACGTGTCAGCGGATGAGTCTATGAAAGATGAGGTGAATCATAGAAGTGATGAGGGAAAAAGAGTGAGTGGTGCACTTAGGAGTCTGTGGAGACAAAGAACTTTGTCCTTGGAGGCAAAGATGGGAATGTATGAGAGTATAGTTTTACCAACGCTCTTATATGGGTGTGAAGCATGGGTGATGAATGTTGCAGCGAGGAGAAGGCTGGAGGCAGTGGAGATGTCATGTCTGAGGGCAATGTGTGGTGTGAATATAATGCAGAGAATTCGTAGTTTGGAAGTTAGGAGGAGGTGCGGGATTACCAAAACTGTTGTCCAGAGGGCTGAGGAAGGGTTGTTGAGGTGGTTCGGACATGTAGAGAGAATGGAGCGAAACAGAATGACTTCAAGAGTATATCAGTCTGTAGTGGAAGGAAGGCGGGGTAGGGGTCGGCCTAGAAAAGGTTGGAGGAAGGGGGTGAAGGAGGTTTTGTGTGCGAGGGGCTTGGACTTCCAGCGGGCATGCGTGAGCGTGTTTGATAGGAGTGAATGTAGACAAATGGTTTTTAATACTTGACGTGCTGTTGGAGTGTGAGCAAAGTAACATTTATGAAGGGATTCAGGGAAACCGGCAGGCCGGACTTGAGTCCTGGAGATGGGAAGTACAGTGCCTGCACTCTGAAGGAGGGGTGTTAATGTTGCAGTTTAAAAACTGTAGTGTAAAGCACCCTTCTGGCAAGACAGTGATGGAGTGAATGATGGTTAAAGTTTTTCTTTTTCGGACCACCCTGCCTTGGTGGGAATCGGCCAGTGTGTTAATAAAAAAAATAATAAAAGAATGGAGGAACACTTCAGTAGCCCTACTGGTCCACACAAGGCAATATGCCTTTCATTAGTTTCGACAGTTTTTTCTACTTCAGGAGCCCGGTTCTGGACCAGGCTTGTCTGGTGCTTGCCTAGTGAACCAGGCTGTTGCTGCTGGCGGTCCACTGGCCCACATCCATCACAGCCTGGTTGATCTGTCTAGTTTTCTCTTAAAGACTTGTCCCGGCAAAGTTTCTGATATATCCTGGCAAAATGTTGAATAATCCGAGTCCGCGGATGTTGATACAATGTTCTGTTATTGTGCCTACGGCGCCCCAAGTCAACAATGACCTTACTGTACACAGTAAGGTCATGAGGAACACTCAAGGTATTCTATACTTGTACCTCCCTCTTGTGAGAAGCTGCAGTGTTGGCCATCTTGCTACATAATATACATGCATTCCCGTGACAGTCATAGACTTGAGAAGAAGAATAGGATTAAAGCGTAAAGTAATTGAAGGAATAAATAAAGATGAAATTGATAAGGTGTTGAAAATATAAACTGGTGATAGAATTGTCAACAGTGGCAACCAATAGTTGGGAAAGCTTCAAAAAATGTTAGCTAGACACATTACAGAGGCATAAAGTGATGTAAGTAGGAGGTTTTTCCAGTGAGCCCGAAGGTGTATTGTAGTGTTGCTGATGGTGCTATACGAGGATGTTGCCGGGAGTGATGGAGTGGGTGTCCCTGGTACTGTAGGTGGCTGCGCTGACATCTCTGAGTGACGGATATGGGAACTATACCATAGCTGACCTGCACACGCCAACACACACACACACACACACACACACACACACACACACACACACACACACACACACACACACACACACACACACACACACACACACACACACACACACACACACACACACACAACAGTCAAAGACCAGGTGATCAGATTAAGGACAGAAGGTGGAGAACTCACAAGAAATGATCAGGAGGTATGTGAGGAGCTGAACAGGAGATTTAAGGAAGTTTTTACAGTAGAGACAGGAAGGGCTGTGGGAAGACAGCACAGAAGGGAACATCAAGAGGGAATATACCAACAAGTGTTGGATGACATACGAACAACTGAGGAGGAGGTGAAGAAGCTCTTAAGTGACCTTGACACCTCAAAGGCGATGTGACCGGACAACATCTCCCCATGGGTCCTTAGAGAAGGAGCAGAGATGCTGTGTGTGCCTCTAACCACAATCTTCAACACATCCCTTGAAACTGGGCAACTACCTGAGAAATGGAAGACAGCTAATGTAGTCCCCATATTTAAGAAAGGAAACAGAAACGAGGCACTAAACTACAGACCTGCGTCTCTGACATGTATTGTGTGCAAAGTCATGGAGAAGATTATCAGGAGGAGAGTGGTCGAACACCTGGAAAGGAACAAGATTATAAATGAAAACCAGCATGGGTTCATGGAAGGCAAATCTTGTATCACAAACCTCCTGGAGTTTTATGACAAGGTAACAGAAGTAAGACACGAGAGAGATGGTTGGGTAGATTGCGTTTTCCTAGACTGCAGGAAGGCCTTTGACACAGTTCCCCACAAGAGATTAGTGCAGAAGCTGGAGGATCAGGCACACGTAAAAGGAAGGGCACTGCAATGGATAAGGGAATACCTGACAGGGAGGCAGCAACGAGTCATGGTACGTGAAGAGGTATCACAGTGGGCGCCTGTTACGAGCGGGGTCCCACAGGGGTCAGTTCTAGGACCAGTGCTATTTTTGATATATGTGAACGACATGATGGAAGAAATAGACTCTGAAGTGTCCCTGTTCGCAGATGACGTGAAGTTGATGAGAAGAATTAAATCGGACGAGGATGAGGCAGGACTGCAAAGAGACCTGGAGAGGCTGGACATGTGGTCCAGTAACTGGCTTCTCGAATTCAATCCAGCCAAATGCAAAGTCATGAAGATTGTGGAGGGGCAAAGAAGACCGCAGACAGAGTATAGGCTAGGTGGACAAAGACTACAGACCTCACTCAGGGAGAAAGACCTTGGGGTGACCATAACACCGAGCACATCACCGGAGGCACACATCAACCAAATAACCGCTGCAGCATACGGGCGCCTGACAAACCTGAGAATAGCATTCCGATACCTTAATAAGGAATCGTTCAAGACACTGTACACTGTGTATGTTAGGCCCATACTGGAGTATGCAGCACCAGTCTGGAACCCACACCTGGTCAAGCACGTCAAGAAGTTAGAGAAAGTACAAAGGTTTGCAACAAGGCTAGTCCCAGAGCTCAAGGGAATGTCGTACGAGGAAAGGTTAAGGGAAATCGGACTGACGACACTGGAGGACAGAAGGGTCAGGGGAGACATGATAACGACATACAAGATACTGCGGGGAATAGACAAGGTGGACAGAGATAGGATGTTCCAGAGAGGGGACACAGGGACAAGGGGTCACAACTGGAAGCTGAAGACTCAGACGAGTCACAGGGACGTTAGGAAGTATTTCTTCAGTCATAGAGTTGTCAGCAAGTGGAATAGCCTAGCAAGTGAAGTAGTGGAGGCAGGAACCATACATAGTTTTAAGAAGAGGTATGACAAAGCTCAGGAAGCAGAGAGAGAGAGGATCCAGTAGCGATCAGTGAAGAGGCGGGGCCAGGAGCTGAGTCTCGACCCCTGCAACCACAATTAGGTGAGTACACACACACACACACACACACACACACACACACACACACACACACACACACACACACACACACACACACACACACACACACACACACGCACACACACACAATAAACTTCATTAATGCAAAGTCACGAGGACCGGAGATGAGGTAATGTGACCTGCAACTGAGTACAAATTAAAAAGTAACTGCAGCCACGGGACGAAGCTCTTGAGTGACTATCACAGCAAATATCTGACTGGAGATGAATATGAACATTGTTTCATCAAGCACATGTGCCAGCTGGGCCAACAAACCATCTAATTCATCAACTTGACTTAGGTGTACAGAGAACCTTTACTGCACATATAACTTCCATCAAACACCTCGACTACTGGGAAAGCTTGGAAGCACTTGACTTGTACTCACTGGAACTCAGGCGAGAGAGATATAATCACAATCTACACTTGGAAGATCCTAGAAGAAATGGTCCCAAATCTGCACACAGAAATCACTCCCTACGAAAGTAAAGGACTGGGCAGGCGGTGTAAAATACCCCCAATGAAAGGTAGGGGTGCCATTGGTACACTAAGAGAAAACATAATTGTCCGGGGCCCAAGACTGTTTAACAGCCTCCCACCATGCATAAGGGGAATTACCAATAGGCCCCTGGTTGCCTTCAAGAGGTAGCTGGACAGATAAAGTCGGTGCCAGATCAGCCAGGCTGTGGTTCGTACGTTGGACTACGTGCACCCAGCAGTTGATCCTGGTTGATCAGGCCCTGATCCACTGGGAGGCCTGGTCGTGGACCGGGCCGCGGGGGGCGTTGATCCCCGGATACTGTGCACTATGATGGTCCAGTCATGTTTACGGCACAAAATCTTAGGACTTGTTCAGGACAGGTGTAGAATTGCTGCACACCTCGTCGCATTTACAATATGTACAGTGATGTAAGAACAATTGTACAAGACGGTGATCAAAGGAGGCAAAAAAGCAAGGAGCTAGACGATACAACATTATCAACCAGCAGCCTAGACAAGTCTGCCAAACCACGTGTCACAAGTGAACCACATTACTTCACAGCTCTGGCGGGCTTGTCTGTGATTGGCCGAGGAACCTAGGTACTGATATAACGACGGGGGCCACTCTTGATCGTTGAATACTTAGCACCTAGTTCGCTGGTCGGGAGGCAGCCTATATGGGAGTGTAACATACCCTGAATAACATGTAACATACTCGTTGCATGCCACAGACACTAAACACCTAGTATGGTGGTCAAGCGATTTATGCGGCACAAAATATTAGGACTTGTTCAGAACACTATACACTAAATATGGTAATTCAGTCATGTATGCGACACAAGAATGGACTTCACATTTACTAAACCACACACACAATGCAACCCAACCTTGATCTAAGACGCACCCACTCCCAGCTACTCACACCTCTGCTGCCGTCCAGGATATACACTAACAACTGTAATAACTATAAATGCAAATAGATGAATAAGACACATGTGAAGCATGTGAGTATCTTTCTTGTTGAAACTTATTTTCATCCAGCGTCTTAATTCAGTACAGAGAATAATCTTAGGGACTGATCTCCTCAAACTACTGTTTCATGTCTTGCACCCTGTCTAGTATTCTCTGTATTGGACTGATGAAGCTACTGGTTAATGATGTCTCCCTAATATAGACAAGGAGTGGAGCACTGGTTGTGTATAAACGAGTATAATGAAACTGGTTGTGTATGAACGAGTATAGTGAAGCACTGGTTGTGTATAAACGAGTATAATGAAACTGGTTGTGTATGAACGAGTATAGTGAAGCACTGGTTGTGTATGAACGAGTATAGTGAAGCACTGGTTGTGTATGAACGAGTATAGTGAAGCACTGGTTGTGTATGAACGAGTATAGTGAAACACTGGTTGTGTATGAACGAGTATAATGAAGCACTGGTTGTGTATGAACGAGTATAGTGAAACACTGGTTGTGTATGAACGAGTATAGTGAAGCACTGGTTGTGTATGAACGAGTATAGTGAAGCACTGGTTGTGTATGAACGAGTATAGTGAAACACTGGTTGTGTATGAACGAGTATAATGAAGCACTGGTTGTGTATGAACGAGTATAGTGAAGCACTGGTTGTGTATGAACGAGTATAGTGAAACACTGGTTGTGTATGAACGAGTATAGTGAAACACTGGTTGTGTATGAACGAGTATAGTGAAGCACTGGTTGTGTATGAACGAGTATAGTGAAGCACTGGTTGTGTATGAACGAGTATAGTGAAGCACTGGTTGTGTATGAACGAGTATAGTGAAGCACTGGTTGTGTATGAACGAGTATAATGAAGCACTGGTTGTGTATGAACGAGTATAGTGAAACACTGGTTGTGTATGAACGAGTATAGTGAAGCACTGGTTGTGTATGAACGAGTATAGTGAAACACTGGTTGTGTATGAACGAGTATAGTGAAGCACTGGTTGTGTATGAACGAGTATAGTGAAGCACTGGTTGTGTATGAACGAGTATAGTGAAGCACTGGTTGTGTATGAACGAGTATAGTGAAACACTGGTTGTGTATGAACGAGTATAGTGAAACACTGGTTGTGTATGAACGAGTATAGTAAAACACTGTGTGTATGAACGAGTATAGTGAAGCACTGGTTGTGTATGAACGAGTATAGTGAAGCACTGGTTGTGTATGAACGAGTATAGTGAAGCACTGGTTGTGTATGAACGAGTATAGTGAAACACTGGTTATGTATGAACGAGTATAGTGAAGCACTGGTTGTGTATGAACGAGTATAGTGAAGCACTGGTTGCGCACCATCAGTCACAATCACACATTCTTGACAGGGTAATGAGATGAAGTCCAACAGTTTATTGTGTTTGTGTAGTTGACGTCAGCTATAAGTTAACTTCTACCATGCTTGTTTGGGCGGGGCGTCACACAGCCGTACGCACACGAGGCGGGGCGTACACACAGCTTGACGTACACAGGGCGGGGCGTCACACAGCCTTACGCACACGGGGCGGGGCGTCACACAGCCTTACGCACACGAGGCGGGGCGTACACACAGCTTGACGTACATGGGGTGGGGCGTCACACAGCCTTACGCACACGGGGCGGGGCGTACACACAGCATCACCCACGCGATGCATGACAGGACGGAGCGGGGCGCTGGAGCTCCGTAACACACACACACACACTCGGGGCCAGGAGCTACGACTCGACCCCTTCAACCACAAATAGGTGAGTACACACTACGAGGTCACCTTGTTCCTACCATCTACGAGGCTACCTTGTTCCTACCATCTACGAGGCTACCTTGTTCCTACCATCTACGAGGCTACCTTGTTCCTACCATCTACGAGGCTACCTTGTTCCTACCATCTACGAGGCTACCTTGTTCCTACTATCTATGAGGCTGCCTTGTTCCTACTATCCACGAGGTCACTTTGTTCCTACCATCTACGAGGCAACCTTGTTCCTACCATCTACGAGGCTACCTTGTTCCTGCCATCTACGAGGCCACCTTGTTCCTACCATCTACGAGGCCACCTTGTTCCTACCATCTACGAGGCCACCTTGTTCCTGCCATCTACGAGGCTATAGGAGTGTGTTGCTACTGTATTCTTTAAGAGAGATAAGTGTGAACAAAAGCTAGCTATATTTCCGTCTTACAAAAGAGGAGCTTCTTACATAAGATAGAATTTGATA
>NC_091298.1:1725102-1745102 GCF_038502225.1 Cherax quadricarinatus | reverse complement strand
TTATTATTAAGTGTTGTACATGTGTCTAATTTGTCAACTTCTCGGTTCTGTGAACCATATATCTGCATAAACTTGGTAAAGTTTATCTTAGATTTGCTTAGAATTATTTAGCAGCAAAAAATGTATTGATTTCGTAATGTTGAGACTTTAAGAAGTGAGTGAAAGAAAAACGTAAATAATTCAGTTTATTTTTCAAAGTGAAAGTTGATTTATAAACTAAGATAAGAAGATTATAAAAGATGGGAGATAAAACAATGGTGACAGTGGTGGATGTATGTGTGTTGTTAGTGGAAACTGGTGAATGTATGTGTGTTGTTAGTGGTGACAGTAGTGGATGTATGAGGTGTGTTGTTAGTGGTGACAGTGGTGGATGTATGTGTGTTGTTAGTGGTGACAGTGGTGGATGTATGAGGTGTGTTGTTAGTGGTGACAGTGGTGGATGTATGAGGTGTGTTGTTAGTGGTGACAGTAGTGGATGTATGAGGTGTGTTGTTAGTGGTGACAGTGGTGGATGTATGTGTGTTGTTAGTGGTGACAGTGGTGGATGTATGAGGTGTGTTGTTAGTGGTGACAGTGGTGGATGTATGAGGTGTGTTGTTAGTGGAGACAGTGGTGGATGTATGAGGTGTGTTGTTAGTGGTGACAGTAGTGGATGTATGTGTGTTGTTAGTGGTGACAGTGGTGGATGTATGAGGTGTGTTGTTAGTGGTGACAGTGGTGGATGTATGAGGTGTGTTGTTAGTGGTGACAGTGGTGGATGTATGTGTGTTGTTAGTGGTGACAGTGGTGGATGTATGTGTGTTGTTAGTGGTGACAGTGGTGGATGTATGAGGTGTGTTGTTAGTGGTGACAGTGGTGGATGTATGAGGTGTGTTGTTAGTGGTGACAGTGGTGGATGTATGAGGTGTGTTGTTAGTGGTGACAGTGGTGGATGTATGAGGTGTGTTGTTAGTGGTGACAGTGGTGGATGTATGAGGTGTGTTGTTAGTGGAGACAGTGGTGGATGTATGAGGTGTGTTGTTAGTGGTGACAGTAGTGGATGTATGTGTGTTGTTAGTGGTGACAGTGGTGGATGTATGTGTGTTGTTAGTGGTGACAGTGGTGGATGTATGAGGTGTGTTGTTAGTGGTGACAGTGGTGAATGTATGTGTGTTGTTAGTGGTGACAGTGGTGAATGTATGTGTGTTGTTAGTGGTGACAGTGGTGAATGTATGTGTGTTGTTAGTGGTGACAGTGGTGAATGTATGTGTGTTGTTAGTGGTGACAGTGGTGAATGTATGTGTGTTGTTAGTGGTGACAGTGGTGGATGTATGAGGTGTGTTGTTAGTGGTGACAGTGGTGGATGTATGTGTGTTGTTAGTGGTGACAGTGGTGGATGTATGTGTGTTGTTAGTGGTGACAGTGGTGGATGTATGTTTGTTGTTAGTGGTGACAGTGGTGAATGTATGTTTGTTGTTAGTGGTGACAGTGGTGAATGTATGTTTGTTGTTAGTGGTGACAGTGGTGGATGTATGTGTGTTGTTAGTGGTGACAGTGGTGGATGTATGTGTGTTGTTAGTGGTGACAGTGGTGGATGTATGAGGTGTGTTGTTAGTGGTGACAGTGGTGGATGTATGAGGTGTGTTGTTAGTGGTGACAGTGGTGGATGTATGTGTGTTGTTAGTGGTGACAGTGGTGGATGTATGAGGTGTGTTGTTAGTGGTGACAGTGGTGGATGTATGTGTGTTGTTAGTGGTGACAGTGGTGGATGTATGTGTGTTGTTAGTGGTGACAGTGGTGGATGTATGAGGTGTGTTGTTAGTGGTGACAGTGGTGGATGTATGTGTGTTGTTAGTGGTGACAGTGGTGGATGTATGAGGTGTGTTGTTAGTGGTGACAGTGGTGGATGTATGAGGTGTGTTGTTAGTGGTGACAGTGGTGGATGTATGTGTGTTGTTAGTGGTGACAGTGGTGGATGTATGTGTGTTGTTAGTGGAAACTGGTGAATGTATGTGTGTTGTTAGTGGTGACAGTAGTGGATGTATGAGGTGTGTTGTTAGTGGTGACAGTGGTGGATGTATGTGTGTTGTTAGTGGTGACAGTGGTGGATGTATGAGGTGTGTTGTTAGTGGTGACAGTGGTGGATGTATGAGGTGTGTTGTTAGTGGTGACAGTGGTGGATGTATGAGGTGTGTTGTTAGTGGTGACAGTGGTGGATGTATGAGGTGTGTTGTTAGTGGAGACAGTGGTGGATGTATGAGGTGTGTTGTTAGTGGTGACAGTAGTGGATGTATGAGGTGTGTTGTTAGTGGTGACAGTGGTGGATGTATGTGTGTTGTTAGTGGTGACAGTGGTGGATGTATGTGTGTTGTTAGTGGTGACAGTGGTGGATGTATGAGGTGTGTTGTTAGTGGTGACAGTGGTGGATGTATGAGGTGTGTTGTTAGTGGAGACAGTGGTGGATGTATGAGGTGTGTTGTTAGTGGTGACAGTGGTGGATGTATGAGGTGTGTTGTTAGTGGTGACAGTGGTGGATGTATGAGGTGTGTTGTTAGTGGTGACAGTGGTGGATGTATGAGGTGTGTTGTTAGTGGTGACAGTGGTGGATGTATGAGGTGTGTTGTTAGTGGAGACAGTGGTGGATGTATGAGGTGTGTTGTTAGTGGTGACAGTGGTGGATGTATGAGGTGTGTTGTTAGTGGTGACAGTGGTGGATGTATGAGGTGTGTTGTTAGTGGTGACAGTGGTGGATGTATGAGGTGTGTTGTTAGTGGTGACAGTGGTGGATGTATGAGGTGTGTTGTTAGTGGTGACAGTAGTGGATGTATGAGGTGTGTTGTTAGTGGTGACAGTGGTGGATGTATGAGGTGTGTTGTTAGTGGTGACAGTGGTGGATGTATGAGGTGTGTTGTTAGTGGTGACAGTGGTGGATGTATGAGGTGTGTTGTTAGTGGTGACAGTGGTGGATGTATGAGGTGTGTTGTTAGTGGAGACAGTGGTGGATGTATGAGGTGTGTTGTTAGTGGTGACAGTGGTGAATGTATGTTTGTTGTTAGTGGTGACAGTGGTGAATGTATGTTTGTTGTTAGTGGTGACAGTGGTGGATGTATGAGGTGTGTTGCTAGTGGTGACAGTGACATATATGAGGCGTGTTGTTAGTGGTGACAGTGACATATATGAGGTGTGTTGTTAGTGGTGACAGTGGTGGATGTATGAAGTATGTTGTTAGTGGTGACAGTGACATATATGAGGTTTGTTGTTAGTGGTGACAGTGGTGGATGTATGTAGTATGAAGTTAGTGGTATTGGATGGGTTATCATGTGAGTTAGACCAGTGTCAGGGAACACTGTGTTGCACGGGTCACCATGTTAGACCAGTGTCAGGAAACACTGTGTTGGACGGGTCACCATGTTAGACCAGTGTCATGAAACACTGTGTTGCACGGGTCACCACGTTAGACCAGTGTCATGAAACACTGTGTTGGACGGGTCACCACGTTAGACCAGTGTCATGAAACACTGTGTTGGACGGGTCACCATGTTAGACCAGTGTCATGAAACACTGTGTTGGACGGGTCACCATGTTAGACCAGTGTCATGAAACACTGTGTTGGACGGGTCACCATGTTAGACCAGTGTCATGAAACACTGTGTTGCACGGGTCACCACGTTAGACCAGTGTCAGGAAACACTCTGTTGCACGGGTCACCACGTTAGACCAGTGTCATGAAACACTGTGTTGGACGGGTCACCATGTTAGACCAGTGTCATGAAACACTGTGTTGGACGGGTCACCATGTTAGACCAGTGTCATGAAACACTGTGTTGCACGGGTCACCACGTTAGACCAGTGTCAGGAAACACTGTGTTGCACGGGTCACCACGTTAGACCAGTGTCATGAAACACTGTGTTGGACGGGTCACCATGTTAGACCAGTGTCAGGAAACACTGTGTTGGACGGGTCACCACGTTAGACCAGTGTCAGGAAACACTGTGTTGCACGGGTCACCACGTTAGACCAGTGTCATGAAACACTGTGTTGGACGGGTCACCACGTTAGACCAGTGTCAGGAAACACTGTGTTGGACGGGTCACCACGTTAGACCAGTGTCATGAAACACTGTGTTGGACGGGTCACCATGTTAGACCAGTGTCAGGAAACACTGTGTTGGACGGGTCAACATGTTAGACCAGTGTCAGGAAACACTGTGTTGGACGGGTCAACATGTTAGACCAGTGTCAGGAAACACTGTGTTGCACGGGTCACCATGTTAGACCAGTGTCAGGAAACACTGTGTTTACTAACCAATAAACCACCAACATAACTATGCCTCCTGCTCTCGCAAAGACTCATTTTCAGTCAGTATCGTTATCGTCTGTATTCCAGGGAGTACAACTTATACCTACCTTACCCTTGATGAGTTACGAAAGTTTTTCTACTCCCAGAGCCCGGCCTTGGGCCAGGCTCGTCTGGTGCTTGCCTGGTCAACCAGGACGTTGCTACTGGTGGCCTGCTGACCCATATATCCACTACAGCCTAGTTGATCTGGCACCTGATGAAGATACTTATCAAGTCATACTGCACAATACCAGCAGTTATGGTTGTACATGAATAAGTAATGTTCTGTCAAGTAAGAATATTAATTTTAATAATAATGACTTATTAAAGAATTTTATGTATGTTAAGTTGGTTAAAAACTTGAAAACAATAGAAGAAAAAATTATAGCTTTGTACTAGATGTTTATTTCTGCTTCTGGAGATCCAGTAAGAGACTGAATCAGCAGTAAGAGTCAGGTATATGTAATATATGACTGTAAGAGAGTCTCAGGTATATATAAGACTGTTAGAGAGTGTTAGGTATATATAAGACTGTAAGAGAGTGTTAGGTATATATAAGACTGTAAGAGAGTGTTAGGTATATATAAGACTGTAAGAGAGTGTTAGGTATATATAAGACTGTAAGAGAGTGTTAGGTATATATAAGACTGTAAGAGAGTGTTAGGTATATATAAGACTGTAAGAGAGTGTTAGGCATATATAAGACTGTAAGAGAGTGTTAGGTATATATAAGACTAAGAGAGTGTTAGGTATATATAAGACTGTTAGAGAGTGTTAGGTATATATAAGACTGTAAGAGAGTGTTAGGTATATATAAGACTGTAAGAGAGTGTTAGGTATATATAAGACTAAGAGAGTGTTAGGTATATATAAGACTGTTAGAGAGTGTTAGGTATATATAAGACTGTAAGAGAGTGTTAGGTATATATAAGACTGTAAGAGAGTGTTAGGTATATATAAGACTGTAAGAGAGTGTTAGGTATATATAAGACTGTAAGAGAGTGTTAGGTATATATAAGACTGTAAGAGAGTGTTAGGTATATATAAGACTGTTAGAGAGTGTTAGGTATATATAAGACTGTAAGAGAGTGTTAGGTATATATAAGACTGTAAGAGAGTGTTAGGTATATATAAGACTGTAAGAGAGTGTTAGGTATATATAAGACTGTAAGAGAGTGTTAGGTATATATAAGACTGTAAGAGAGTGTTAGGTATATATGAGAGTGTTAGGTATATATAAGACTGTTAGAGAGTGTTAGGTATATATAAGACTGTTAGAGAGTGTTAGGTATATATAAGACTGTTAGAGAGTGTTAGGTATATATAAGACTGTTAGAGAGTGTTAGGTATATATAAGACTGTTAGAGAGTGTTAGGTATATATAAGACTGTAAGAGAGTGTTAGGTATATATAAGACTGTAAGAGAGTGTTAGGTATATATAAGACTGTTAGAGAGTGTTAGGTATATATAAGACTGTTAGAGAGTGTTAGGTATATATAAGACTGTAAGAGAGTGTTAGGTATATATAAGACTGTTAGAGAGTGTTAGGTATATATAAGACTGTAAGAGAGTGTTAGGTATATATAAGACTGTTAGAGAGTGTTAGGTATATATAAGACTGTTAGAGAGTGTTAGGTATATATAAGACTGTTAGAGAGTGTTAGGTATATATAAGACTGTTAGAGAGTGTTAGGTATATATAAGACTGTAAGAGAGTGTTAGGTATATATAAGACTGTAAGAGAGTGTTAGGTATATATAAGACTGTAAGAGAGTGTTAGGTATATATAAGACTGTTAGAGAGTGTTAGGTATATATAAGACTGTTAGAGAGTGTTAGGTATATATAAGACTGTTAGAGAGTGTTAGGTATATATAAGACTGTTAGAGAGTGTTAGGTATATATAAGACTGTTAGAGAGTGTTAGGTATATATAAGACTGTTAGAGAGTGTTAGGTATATATAAGACTGTAAGAGAGTGTTAGGTATATATAAGACTGTAAGAGAGTGTTAGGTATATATAAGACTGTAAGAGAGTGTTAGGTATATATAAGACTGTAAGAGAGTGTTAGGTATATATAAGACTGTTAGAGAGTGTTAGGTATATATAAGACTGTTAGAGAGTGTTAGGTATATATAAGACTGTAAGAGAGTGTTAGGTATATATAAGACTGTTAGAGAGTGTTAGGTATATATAAGACTGTAAGAGAGTGTTAGGTTTATATAAGACTGTTAGAGAGTGTTAGGTATATATAAGACTGTTAGAGAGTGTTAGGTATATATAAGACTGTTAGAGAGTGTTAGGTATATATAAGACTGTTAGAGAGTGTTAGGTATATATAAGACTGTAAGAGAGTGTTAGGTATATATAAGACTGTAAGAGAGTGTTAGGTATATATAAGACTGTAAGAGAGTGTTAGGTATATATAAGACTGTTAGAGAGTGTTAGGTATATATAAGACTGTTAGAGAGTGTTAGGTATATATAAGACTGTTAGAGAGTGTTAGGTATATATAAGACTGTTAGAGAGTGTTAGGTATATATAAGACTGTTAGAGAGTGTTAGGTATATATAAGACTGTTAGAGAGTGTTAGGTATATATAAGACTGTTAGAGAGTGTTAGGTATATATAAGACTGTAAGAGAGTGTTAGGTATATATAAGACTGTAAGAGAGTGTTAGGTATATATAAGACTGTTAGAGAGTGTTAGGTATATATAAGACTGTAAGAGAGAGAGTCAGGTATATGTAATATAAATCTGAGTCAGTAACAGTGTTTAATAAGGTTCACTATGGCTTCTTTCGCAGAGTTACCTGACTAGTTTTTGCTAACTTTATGAGGGAGCTTCTTTCTCTCTGTCTCTCTGTCTGTCTGTCTCTCTCTCTCTGTCTCTGTCTCTCTGTCTCTTTTTGTAGATGAATGGTTCAGAGAACCGACATGTTGATAAATTAGACACATGTGCAACTCTTGGGTATCTTTATTGAGGAAACGTTTCGCCACACAGTGGCTTCATCAGTCCATACGTAGGAGAAACTATCTGACTCTCTCTCTCTCTCTGCAATAGTTTTACATGGTTATGTTAAGGGTTCCTATATTTACAAGCCAAGAGCTGTTACCTACATCAGCTCATTTTAAAGCTTTTAATTGTTAAGAGACATACAAATAGAGAACAGGATGAAGTTGGAGCCATCTGTGGGCCAGTGATTTCAGTGATGTTATGCTGTACGAACATATTCCAGACTCGAGTCATCCTGGGAAGAAATGGTCTCAGATGAAGTGATGTTCTTGAGAAGGGTACAGGCAGGGTGTAATTGTTGTTTGCTGCCCGTCTTGTTGTGTAGAAGCTCACTTCTCGCTGTCCTTGTCCTTGTACATAGGAGGGATGTGGCTGGTCTTACTGACCAGCCACATCCCTCCTGTGTTGAAGGCTCTGCTGAAATGACAGATCTGTCCAGGATGGGTCTAGGCGAGAGATGAGCCGTCAAGGTCTCTGTTCTCTATTCTGTAAAGAAGTTGCAGATGAGACGAAAACGGGAAGCAGACAATCCAAGAAAGTGGAGTTACTCGGGGCGTGAGCGTACTTGTGCCTCCTACAGAATCTTGTAACCTCTACTGTCCAGCAGATGCGAGATACATCTGAGTGCTGTAAGCTTCTTGGCCGCTTTGTTTTGCAAGATTTACAACGTTGTTCTTCATAGTCAGTTTGGAGTCAAATTTCACCCCAAGGATATCAACTTCATCCCTGGGTACCAAGATACGCTTTCTCTCTCTCGCTCTTTCTCTCAGTAGGTCACTGTCACCTGGTCTCACTTATTTATTATCATTGTGGTATATTATAAATAATTAAGTTTTACTAATAACCTACAATCTTAGTTTAATCTGGAGTCACTTGGAGAACCCCATGTCAATTATCTCTGCACTTCCACTCTGCCAGTCACCTCAGTGCTTGACTCAAGAAGACTTCTACGCAGGCAGAACTTTCGGCAGTAAATATAGCCAAGCTGCACATGTGTCTTATTCATCAACTTCTTGTACCATTTGTAATATCAAACTAGAAGTTACCTAAAGAGATTAAGGTGGCTTAAGGAGGTTATCTTGGGAACCTGAAGTCACCTAGAGAGGTTGACGTCATCTAGGGAGACTGACTTGAGGTACTACTAGGCGTGTCAATAAACAGGTCCTGAGTTAGTGTGTGTGTGTTTGGTCTGAATGTAGGAACACCAGTACCTTCCTACACTGCTGCAAGACACATGATTGGTACACAGGGGTGGATAATAGTGGAGGATTATCCTCGTGCTGGACACTACAAGATACTGCAGTAACAGTAATGTAAACACACTGACCAGGCAGTATTAGATAACACTGTTCATTGCCAGGGCTACCCATCTAATGTTTTGTCTAGAGTTGCTGAGATATACATCCCCACCAGGTTAGACACAACTTGAAGGAGCTTATCAAGGTTCGGGAAATGTTGCGGTGTGCTCCAGAACAACCAGGTTGTGAGGCCTAGGTAGGCCTATGGGTTACAGACAGCAATAGGTAGATGATCAAGTGATCAGCATTACTGGCTGGCCTAGGGTCTGCCTGAGAGATTACAAAGTGAGGTTAAGATTGCGGGATCAAATTCATGAGAAAGGCTAGTACTGTCAAGTGACAGACGTGCTCACTAGACAGATGACTACACTAGACAGATGAAGGAAGGAAGGCTACACTAGACGGGTGAAGGAAGGAAGGCTACACTAGACGGGTGAAGGAAGGCTACACTAGACGGGTGAAGGAAGGAAGGAAGGCTACACTAGACGGGTGAAGGAAGGAAGGCTACACTAGACGGGTGAAGGAAGGAAGGAAGGCTACACTAGACAGGTGAAGGAAGTCTACATTAGACGGGTGAAGGAAGGAAGGAAGACCACTAAACGGGTGAAGGAAGGAAGGAAGACTACACTAGACGGGTGAAGGAAGGAAGGAAGGAAGGACGGCTACACTAGACGGGTGAAGGAAGGAAGGAAGGCTACACTAGACGGGCGAAGGAAGGAAGCCTACACTAGACGGGTGAAGGAAGGAAGGCTACACTAGACGGGTGAAGGAAGGAAGGAAGACTACACTAGACGGGTAAAGGAAGGAAGGAAGACTACACTAGACGGGTGAAGGAAGGAAGGAAGGCTACACTAGACGGGTGAAGGAAGGAAGGAAGGCTACACTAGACGGGTGAAGGAAGGAAGGAAGGCTACACTAGACGGGTGAAGGAAGGAAGGAAGGCTACACTAGACGGGTGAAGGAAGGAAGGCTACACTAGACGGGTGAAGGAAGGAAGGAAGGAAGGCTACACTGCCTAGGTTAGTGTTAAGGTAGTTAGTAACTCGTTTGACCTTTGACCTTTGAGTATGTTGGCAAGACTGGTGACTCAGTAACTCTCATGACATCATCACTGGGGTCAGCTACGCCCACCCGCACGCCCGCACCCCGCCCACCACTCTCACAGCCAACCCGCCTCGACCTTCCTGCCACCCATCACCCAGCAACTGTGTCACTCTCCTGCCACCCATCACCCAGCATCTCGGCACAGCATACACCACTACCTGGCAATCTGACCACCTTTACCTGACACTGGGACCCAAGATCTACCAGCCTACATGTGGGACCAGGAACTACCACGCACCAGCAGCCGTAGCAGCAACAGCAATAATAACGGCAGCACTAACAGCAGAAACATCAACAAGAGCACCAGCAACAGCAGCACCACCACCACCAACACCACCACCAACAACACCACCACCAACAACACCACCAACAACAGCAGCAGCAGCAACAGCAGCAGCAACATCGGTAGCAGCAGCAGCAGCAGTAACAGCAGTATGGTGTCTGACATATATGGTGCGTCTGGCCAAGTTTGGTCTGGTGTTAATGAATGATTGTAGCGGCTGGTTTGTTTATTGTATAATATACATGCTGGATCACAAGGTAATGTTTTCAAACTAATTTACACTCGCTAGCACACACAAAGCCAGGAGAGAGTGAACCTGGTAGTGATGTGGTGGAACCAGGAGCTGAGACTCAACCCCTACAACCAACACATGCAGTGGTGGAGCACCTGGAACGGAACAAGAGTATAAACGCCAACCAGCACGGATTTATGGAAGGCAAATCCTGTGTCACAAACCTTCTGGAGTTTTATGATAAAGTAACAGAAGTAAGACACGAGAGAGAGGGGTGGGTTGATTGCATCTTCTTGGACTGCAAGAAGGCCTTTGACCCAGTTCCTCACGAGAGATTAGTGCAGAAGCTAGAGGATCAGGCTCGTATAACAGAAAGGGCTCTGCAATGGATCAGAGAATACCTGACAGGGAGGCAACAACGAGTCATGGTACGTGATGAGGTATCACAGTGGGCACCTGTGACGAACGGGGTCCCACAGGGGTCGGTCCTAGGACAAGTGCTATTTTTGGTGTATGTGAATGACATGATGGAAGGGTTAGACTCAGAAGTGTTCCTGTTCGCAGATGATGTGAAGTTAATAAGGAGAATTAATCAGCACCTGTTTGGAACCCACACTTGATTAAGCACGTCAAGAAATTAGAGAAAGTGCAAAGGTGTGCGGCAAGGTTAGTTCCAGAGCTAAGGGGAATGGCCTATGAAGAAAGGTTAAGGGAAATCGGCCTGACGACACTGGAGGACAGTAGGGTCAGGGGAGACATGACAACGACATACAAAATACTGCGTGGAATAGAAAAGGTGGACAGAGACAGGATGTTCCAGAGAGGGGACACAGAAACAAAGGGTCACAATTGGAAGTTGAAGACCCAGATGAGTCAAAGGGATGTTAGGAAGTATTTCTTCAGTCATAGAGTAGTTAGGAAGTGGAATAGTCTGGCAAGCGATGTAGTGGAGGCAGGAACTATATATAGTTTTAAGACGAGGTATGATAAAGCTCATGGAGCAGGGGGAGAGAGGACCTAGTAGCGGTCGGTGAAGAAGAGGGGCCAGGAGCTGAGTCTAGACCCCTGCAACCACAATTAGGTGAGTACACACACACACACACACACTCACACGCGCGCACACACACACACACACACACACACACACACACACACACACACACACACACACACACACACACACACACATACACACACACACACGCACGCACGCACGCACGCACGCACAAAGATGGTCGGTGGTGAGGGTGTGAGATGGGCGGTGGTGAGGGTGTAAGATGGGCGGTGGTGAGGGTGTAAGATGGGCGGTGGTGAGGGTGTAAGATGGGCGGTGGTGAGGGTGTAAGATGGGCGGTGGTGAGGGTGTAAGGCGGTGGGGTGAAGGTTGAGAGGGGTATTGGGTTGGGGTTGAGATGTGGGATGGGGTGATGGTTGGGAGCGCTGGTGGTTAAGAGGGGGGGGGGGGTGAGGGGTATTTCCTTGATGTTGACAATGCTTCAACTAATACCTCTTGCCAGATGCTCTTGAACGTTCCTCTCCTGCTCTGTATTCCGTCCTGCATCCTCCTCCTTTCCTCCTCTCTCATCTCTCTCACACTCTTGTAACCCGCCTGTCTTCCCTGCCTCCTCCTCCTCCTCCTCCTCCTCCCTTCCCTTGCTACCCCTGTTTCGTTGTTTCCGTCCTCCCCACGCACTCGTCTTTCCCATCACAAGACTGGTTTTGAGGGTGAAGAAGATTGCTGGGGAGGCGCGTGTGTGCTCTCACAGCCTCGTAATGTGCCACACCAACACTGAAAATGACATTAACACACAACTGTCACACCAACACTGTGATGAGCATGGGGAATATATAATAGCTAAATTCAAATCTAAATACGTACAGTGATAAACATCTACAGAGTACCACAGTCAAATATTAGCCGTTTTAGTGACAAACTGGAAAGTATGAAAACTGATGCACACATGAATGAAAACCACTTATTACTCACAGGAGACTTCAATATAAATCTCCTGCAAGACCAAGACCCACAAGTAACTGAATTCACAAACACTATGAGTAACTGCTTGTTGCTACCAACAGTAACAAAACCTACAAGAATCTCTGAGACTATTGTTTCCCTATTAGACCACTTCTGGACCAACACAATATCCCCTTTAAAATCAGGCATAATCACAGATAACACCACAGACCACTACCCTACCTTCCTCATAACCAATCTAGGTAAATTACCACAAGACACAACTGAAGTAACCTTCAGACTTCATAATGAGGCAGCCATTAATAACTTCACAACAGCAATGACAAACATCGACTGGCAAACTGAGCTAGAAACATATACAGATACCGACGAATGCATTAAAAATTTTCTAAGAAAAAAAAAAAAGCAATACCTCTATAACAAGCACTGCCCTAAAAAAAACTAAACAGATGACAGCTAAGAGACTGAACAGTCCCTGGCTAACACCCAGCATCCTCATATATATGAAAAACAGTACAGAATGGGTCAAATAACCAGAGACCAAACAAACCGTTACTCATCTATCCTAACCAGCCTGATAAGAAGGGCAAAAAAAAAATTGTATTACGAGGACAGATTATCCAACTTAAAAGGTGATATAAAAAAGACCTAGAAAACCCTTTCTGAAATTCTAGGAACAAAAATGATATCAGGAAACAGAACCATCAAACTAACAAAACCAGATAAACCCCAACTCCGACCGACTGAAACAGCAAACAGACTCAATGTTTTCTTCTCCACCATAGGAAAAAACCTGGAGGATAAAATCCCAAGCTCAAATACCCCACCTAATGACTACCTCACTGACACATACCCGAACACACTGTTCCTAGCTCTGACCAACCCAAGTCTCACTTATTATCAAAACACTAAAGAACAAGACAGGAGGTTTAAATATCTTACCACCCTTTATATACAAAAAAGCTTCACAAGTACTGTCACCAATCATTGCAACACTTTAACAAATCCATCGAATCCTCTACCTTCCCCACAGTTCTCAAAATAGCGAGGGTCACCCCGATACATAAAGGAGAAGATCAAGAAGACTTGAGTAACTATAGGCCAATATCCAACTTACACCCTCTCTCTAAAATCTTTGAAAAATTAATTCATAAGCGAATCTATTCCTACCTCATCTCACACAACATACTCAACCCCTGTCAGTTTGGGTTCAGGCCTAATGAAAATACGAATGATGCTATTATACACATGCTAGCACAAATATACACTGCACTCGAGAAAAAAGAAGTCCCATTGGGGATCTTCATTGATTTACGTAAAGCTTTTGATACAGTTGACCATGATTTGTTGCACATAAAATTATCACACTGTGATATACGAGGGCACTCCCTTAACTACCTAAAGTCATGCCTTAGCAACAGAAGCCAAATGTGTACACAAGTGGAGAAAACTCTTTTACACAACCAATAAAGGGGATGTAAATAGCATGCTGAAAATTTCCAGCCAAGACAGGACTCGCAGCAATGGTTTCAAGTTGGAAAAATTCAGATTCAGGAAGGATATAGGAAAGCACTGGTTTGGTAATAGAGTTGTGGACGAATGGAACAAATTCCAGAGTACAGTTATTGAGGCTAAAACGTTGTGTACTTTTAAAAATAGGTTAGATAAATACATGAGTTGGTGTGGGTGGGTGTGAGTTGGACCTGACTAGCTTGTGCTGCTGGGTCTGGTGCAGTGCTCCATCCTTGAGTGGAGATGACCAGACTGGGTGGGTCATTGGGCTAATCCGGGGGGGTGGGACATGGACCTGCTCTGCATGGGTCAGTAGGCCTGTTGCAGTGTTCCTTCTTTCTTATGTTCTTATGTTCTTATTACAATTGGCGTCCCACAGGGAAGAGTCCTTGGCCCTCTTCTCTTTCTCATTTACATAAACGACCTACCAAATACATCGCAACTACTTAAACCCACACTATTTGCAGATGACACTACATACGTCTTCTCACTCCCAGCCCAGTCATACTAGCCAATACTGTAAATACCGAATTACAGAAAATATCTACCTGGATGATGACTAACAAGCTTACTCTCAATATTGACAAAACCTACTACATTCAGTTTGAGAACAGAACTACAGATGTTCCTCTTAACATAATGATAAACGGATCACCTATCACAAAGCTCACAGAGGAAAAATTCTTAGGAATCCACCTTGATAATAGACTCAAATTTCAAACCCATGTACAACAAATTTCCAAGAAAATTTCCAAGACCGTAGGCATACTATCAAAGATACGGTACTATGTTCCACAGTCAGCCCTCCTGGCCCTATATCACTCATTCATTTACCCCTATCTCACCTATGGAATTTGTGCATGGGGCTCAACAACAATGAATCATCTCAGACCATTAATTACCCAACAAAAGGCTGCAGTAAGACTGATAACAAATTCCCACTACAGGCAACATACTCCACCAATATTCAAAACTCTAAACTTACTCACAGTACAAGACACCCATACGTATTACTGTGCCTACTACATACATACAACACTAAACTCAGATATAAACTCTCCCTCACTCACACAACACTCAAGTGTGACTCACCACCAGGCAACTCTCACTCACACAACACTCAAGTGTGGCTCACCACCAGGCAGCTCTCACTTACACAACACTCAAGTGTGGCTCACCACCAGGCAGCTCTCACTCACACAACACTCAAGTGTGACTCACCACCAGGCAACTCTCACTTACAC
Source organism: Cherax quadricarinatus (assembly GCF_038502225.1). Classification (NCBI taxonomy): domain Eukaryota; kingdom Metazoa; phylum Arthropoda; class Malacostraca; order Decapoda; family Parastacidae; genus Cherax; species Cherax quadricarinatus. Next base: position 1,730,118 of record NC_091298.1, on the reverse strand, counting down.
AACACTCAAGTGTGGCTCACCACCAGGCAGCTCTCACTTACACAACACTCAAGTGTGACTCACCACCAGGCAACTCTCACTCACACAACACTCAAGTGTGGCTCACCACCAGGCAGCTCTCACTTACACAACACTCAAGTGTGGCTCACCACCAGGCAGCTCTCACTCACACAACACTCAAGTGTGGCTCACCACCAGGCAGCTCTCACTTACACAACACTCAAGTGTGGCTCACCACCAGGCAACTCTCACTTACACAACACTCAAGTGTGGCTCACCACCAGGCAGCTCTCACTCACACAACACTCAAGTGTGACTCACCACCAGGCAACTCTCACTTACACAACACTCAAGTGTGGCTCACCACCAGGCAGCTCTCACTCACACAACACTCAAGTGTGACTCACCACCAGGCAACTCTCACTCACACAACACTCAAGTGTGACTCACCACCAGGCAGCTCTCACTTACACAACACTCAAGTGTGGCTCACCACCAGGCAGCTCTCACTCACACAACACTCAAGTGTGACTCACCACCAGGCAACTCTCACTTACACAACACTCAAGTGTGGCTCACCACCAGGCAGCTCTCACTTACACAACACTCAAGTGTGGCTCACCACCAGGCAGCTCTCACTCACACAACACTCAAGTGTGACTCACCACCAGGCAACTCTCACTTACACAACACTCAAGTGTGGCTCACCACCAGGCAGCTCTCACTTACACAACACTCAAGTGTGTCTCACCACCAGGCAGCTCTCACTCACACAACACAACTCTCACTCACACAACACTCAAGTGTGACTCACCACCAGGCAACTCTCACTCACACAACACTCAAGTGTGGCTCACCACCAGGCAGCTCTCACTCACACAACACTCAAGTGTGGCTCACCACCAGGCAGCTCTCACTCACACAACACTCAAGTGTGGCTCACCACCAGGCAGCTCTCACTCACACAACACTCAAGTGTGGCTCACCACCAGGCAACTCTCACTCACACAACACTCAAGTGTGACTCACCACCAGGCAACTCTCACTCAAACACACAAAACACTCAAGAAGTGTCCAGTGGTTTATGTGTGGGTGGTACCGGAACTGAGGGTAATGAACTAGGAGGATACACTTTACAGAAATCAGTTTCCTACTCCTTGAAGAGGTGAGAACAAGGGAGACACAATATGACATTAAATGCTTAGAAGGCTTGATAGTGGATAGAATTATTAGTGAAATTATTTACTGTAGGATAAAGTGCCGTATATGTCTTTTATCTGTATAGTTTATGTGTAGGCTGGTTCCTAGACCAGGCCTCCTGATTTATAGCCTGATCAATAAGACTGTTGGTGCTGACTGCACGTAGTTCAGTGTAGGCACCAGAGCCTGGTTTAAGAGGTCATCTTTGTTGGTGTACGGTAAAGTGTAAAGTTTAGTGAGTCTCCACGCTCAAAGTAGAACATTCATGAACGGAAGACTTCACGCTGGAACAACAGGAAGCCAAACTTCCGTTTTTGAATGTCCTGCTTTGTAAGTGGCAGCTCACGCACTACTAAACTTTATCGTAAACCAACACTAATTACTGGCACTACCACAGTACACTGCAACCAAACGTAGAGCGGCCATCGCGTTTTTTCAAAGGACATTTAAGATTTGTAGCCCAGAACATCTTGTATAAAATATTATTGTATACAATGAGCTTTTACAAAGCTGCACTTCTTCGTTTGTGAGTATAAGTTCAAAACTCAGCATATTACAAACAATAAAGTTGGAACATCTAGCAGATGCATCGTAGTCAACATTATACCAGCTGGTAAGCCGGTATATACCAGCTGGTAAGCCGGTATATACCAGCTGGTAAGTCGGAGGTGTCCTACCTGCATCATCATCATCATCAATAACAAGCTCACTAAACAGAATTGTAATAATACCTCCAATACCAAGGCTGGAGTGTATGGTATTCCTTATATTGATTGCTTTAAGAAGCATTAGGACAGCGAGACACTACACACCAGGATCAGTGTACATGCTGAATTTACAATAATAAAGTATGTGTCATACATGGGAACACTGATGGACATGAGGTGAACTGAGGCTACACTCCTGATAAAAGAAGAGACAGCCAGTACAGGAGCTCTAACCTAGAATAAGTGATAATATCTGCTTTGGCATATTAAAAGTTCTGGTCAAGTTAATTTTCCAGGACACGTCCATCAGGTGACCTCACAGCATCAGGCCAGCCTTCCATTATATAGTATATTCTCTGATTTTATGTAGAGTACTCTGTTACACTGAAGAATCTCTTGTTGTACCTAACATCTACATGAAAGTTCCCCATACGTTGCATGTCTTCTTTAAACATGTTATTGTTTTCCGTGGCCCACTGGAAAACCTTGAATGTTATATTATCTTGGACATTTGCCGTGTCCTCCCTCCATTCCACTTTCATACAAATTATATTATCTTGTGCGAAGGATGATACAGTGCTATGATTTATGCAAAGGATTTGATGAAACACTTTTTGTGAAGATGGTATGTCGGGTGTCAGAAGTGTTATAGAGGTGTTCACTGTAGCGACACTTCTTACACACTTGCGTTATCTCATTACCACCTTCATCACTGTGGGAAAACCTCTTGTTCCTGATCTGATAACTATCCACTTGACGTGACCCTTGTCTATCAGAGGTCCCAAAGAGATAGTGAATGTGTGTATGTGTGTACTCAACTATTTGTGGTTGCAGGGGTCGATTCACAGCTCCTTGCCCCGCCTCTTCGCTGGTCGCTACTAGGTCCACTCACTACACCATGAGCTTTATCGTATCTCTTAAACCTATGTATGGATCCTGCCTCCACTACATCACTCTCCAGATTGTTCCACTTAATGACAACTCTATGACTGAAGAAATGCTTCCTAACATTTCTGTGACTCATCTGAGTCTTCAACTTCCAACTGTGACCCCTTGTTACTGTGTCTCCGAAACATCCTATCCCTATCCACCTCAATTCCTTTGAGTATTTTATACGTCGTTATCATGTACCCCCTATCCCTCTTACCCTCCAGTGTCGTCACATTGAGTTCCTCTAACCTTTCCTAGTAGGACATAACACCTTAGCTCCGGGATTAGTTTTGTTGCAAACCTTTTCACTTTCTCTAATAATTTCTTGACGTGTTTGACCAGGTGTAGGTTCCATACTGGTGCTGCATACTCCAATATGACGTGTGTGTGTATGTATATTTATGTGTGTGTGTGTGTGTGTGTAGGGGGGAGGGTATAAGAGTGCCTCTCAACAAGCCGGAAACTGAGCCACAAGTGGAGCAAACAGCTGATGAACTCCATTCCTGTTTGCTACCTGCTGTGTGTGTGTACTCACCTAATTGTGGTTACAGGGGTCGAGACTCAGCTCCTGGCCCCGCCTCTTAACGGAGTGCTACTAGGTCCTCTCTCTCCCTGCTCCATGAGCTTTACCATACCTCATCTTAAAGCTATGTATGGTTCCTGCCTCCACTACCTCACTCTATGACTGAAGAAATACTTCCTAACATCCCTTCGACTCATCTGGATCTTCAACTTCCAATTGTGACCAATTGTGTGTGTGTGTGTGTGTACTCACCTAGTTGTACTCACCTAGTTGAGGTTGCGGGGGTCGAGTCCGAGCTCCTGGCCCCGCCTCTTCACTGATCGCTACTAGGTCACTCTCCCTGAGCCGTGAGCTTTATCATACCTCTGCTTAAAGCTATGTATGGATCCTGCCTCCACTACATCGCTTCCCAAACTATTCCACTTACTGACTACTCTGTGGCTGAAGAAATACTTCCTAACATCCCTGTGATTCATCTGTGTCTTCAACTTCCAACTGTGTCCCCTTGTTACTGTGTCCAATCTCTGGAACATCCTGTCTTTGTCCACCTTGTCAATTCCTCTCAGTATTTTGTATGTCGTTATCATGTCCCCCCTATCTCTCCTGTCCTCCAGTGTCGTCAGGTTGATTTCCCTTAACCTCTCCTCGTAGGACATACCTCTTAGCTCTGGGACTAGTCTTGTTGCAAACCTTTGCACTTTCTCTAGTTTCTTTACGTGCTTGGCTAGGTGTGGGTTCCAAACTGGTGCCGCATACTCCAATATGGGCCTAACGTACACGGTGTACAGGGTCCTGAATGATTCCTTATTAAGATGTCGGAATGCTGCTCTGAGGTTTGCTAGGCGCCCATATGCTGCAGCAGTTATTTGGTTGATGTGCGCTTAAGGAGATGTGACTGGTGTTATACTCACCCCAAGATCTTTTTCCTTGAGTGAGGTTTGTAGTCTCTGGCCCCCTAGACTGTACTCCGTCTGCGGTCTTCTTTGCCCTTCCCCAGTCTTCATGACTTTGCACTTGGTGGGATTGAACTCCAGGAGCCAGTTGCTGGACCAGGTCTGCAGCCTGTCCAGATCCCTTTGTAGTTCTGCCTGGTCTTCGATCGAGTGAATTCTTCTCATCAACTTCACGTCATCTGCAAACAGGGACACCTCAGAGTCTATTCCTTCCGTCATGTCGTTCACAAATACCAGAAACAGCACTGGTCCTAGGACTGACCCCTGTGGGACCCCTCTGGTCACAGGTGCCCACTCTGACACCTCGCCACGTACCATGACTCGCTGCTGTCTTCCTGACAAGTATTCCCTGATCCATTGTAGTGCCTTCCCTGTTATCCCTGCTTGGTCCTCCTGTTTTTGCACCAATCTCTTGTGTGGAACTGTGTCAAACGCCTTCTTGCAGTCCAAGAAAATGCAATCCACCCACCCCTCTCTTTCTTGTCTTACTGCTGTCACCATGTCATAGAACTCCAGTAGGTTTGTGACACAGGATTTCCCGTCCCTGAAACCATGTTGGCTGCTGTTGATGAGATCGTTCCTTTCTAGGTGTTCCACCACTCTTCTCCTGATAATCTTCTCCATGATTTTGCATACTATACATGTCAGTGACACTGGTCTGTAGTTTAATGCTTCATGTCTGTCTCCTTTTTTAAAGATTGGG
>NC_091298.1:1382602-1412602 GCF_038502225.1 Cherax quadricarinatus | reverse complement strand
TATGCAGAAAATTAGGAGGGTGGAAATTAGGAGAAGGTGTGGAGTTAATAAAAGTATTAGTCAGAGGGCTGAAGAGGGGTTGTTGAGGTGGTTTGGTCATTTAGAGAGAATGGATCAAAGTAGAATGACATGGAGAGCATTTAAATCTGTAGGAGAAGGAAGGTGGGGTAGGGGTCAGTCTCAAAAGGTTGGAAGGTTGGAAGGGGATAAGGGAGGTTTTGTGGGGCGAGGGCCTTGGACTCCCCAGCAGGCGTGCATGAGTGTTCGATAGGAGAATGGAGACAAATGGTATTTGGGACATGACGATCTGTTGGAGTGTGAGCAGGGAGTAATATTTAGTAGAAGGGATTCAGGGAAACTGGTTATTTTTATATAGCCGGACTTGAGTCCTGGAAATGGGAAGTACAGTGCCTGCACTCTCAAAGGAGGGGTTTCAGGATATTAGCAGTTTGGAGGATATGTTGTGTATCTTTGTGCGTGCGTGTATATGCTTCTAAACTGTTGTTGTTCTGAGCACCTCTGCAAAAACAGTGATTATGTGTGGAGTGAGGTGAAAGTGTTGAATGATGATGAAAGTATTTTTCTTTTGGGGATATTCTTTCTTTTTTGGGTCACCCTGCCTCGGTGGGAGACAGCCGAATTTATTGAAAAAAAAAAAAAAAAAATATATATATATATTTTTTTTTTCAACAAGTCATGCCTCCCCACGGGGCAGGGTGACCCAAAAAAAGAAAAGAAAATCCCCAAAAAGAAAAATACTTTCATCATCATTCAAAGCTTTCACCACACTCAAACATTATCAGCAGTTTTGCAGAGGTGTTTCAGAATACAACAGTTTAGAAGCATATATGTATAAAGATACACAACATATCCCTCCAAACTGCCAATATCCCAAACCCCTCCTTTAAAGGGCAGGCATTGTACTTCCCATTTCCAGGACTCAAGTCCAACTATATGAAAATAACCGGTTTCCCTGAATTTTTTTTTTTTTTTTTTTTTTTTTTAAACAAGTCGGCCGTCTCCCACCTTCACTAAATATTACCCTGCACACACTCCAACAGATCGTCAGGTCCCAAGTACCATTCGTCTCCATTCACTCCTATCTAACACGCTCACACACGCTTGCTGGAAGTCCAAGCCCCTTGCCCACAAAACCTCCTTTACCCCCTCTCTCCAACCCTTTCGAGGACGACCCCTACCCCGCCTTCCTTCCCCTATAGATTTATATGCTTTCCATGTCATTCTACTTTGATCCATTCTCTCTAAATGACCAAACCACCTCAACAACCCCTCTTCTGCCCTCTGACTAATACTTTTATTAACTCCACACCTTTTCCTAATTTCCACACTCCGAATTTTCTGCATAATATTTACACCACACATTGCCCTTAAACAGGACATCTCCACTGCCTCCAACCATCTCCTCGCTGCTGCATTTACCACCCAAGCTTCACACCCATATAAGAGTGTTGGTACTACTATACTTTCATACATTCCCTTATTTGCCTCCATAGATAACTTTTTTTTGACTCCACATATACCTCAACGCACCACTCACCTTTTTTCCCTCATCAATTCTATGATTAACCTCATCCTTCATAAATCCATCCGCCGACACGTCAACTCCCAAGTATCTGAAAACATTCACTTCTTCCATACTCCTCCTCCCCAATTTGATATCCAATTTTTTTTTATCTAAATCATTTGACACCCTCATCACCTTACTCTTTTCTATGTTCACTTTCAACTTTCTACCTTTACACACATTCCCAAACTCATCCACTAACCTTTGCAATTTTTCTTTAGAATCTCCCATACGCACAGTATCATAAGCAAAAAGTAACTGTGTCAATTCCCATTTTGAATTTGATTCCCCAAAATTTAATCCCACCCCTCTCCTGAACACCCTAGCATTTACTTCCTTTACAACCCCATCTATAAATATATTAAACAACCATGGTGACATTACACATCCCTGTCTAAGACCTACTTTTACCGGAAAGTAGTCTCCCTCTCTTCTACACACCCTAACCTGACCCTCACTATCCTCATAAAAACTCTTTACAGCATTTAATAACTTACCACCTATTCCACATACTTGCAACATCTGCCACATTGCTCCTCTATCCACTCTATCATATGCCTTTTCTAAATCCATAAATGCAATAAAAACTTCCCAACCTTTATCTAAATACTGTTCACATATATGCTTCAATGTAAACACTTGATCTACACATCCCCTACCCACTCTGAAACCTCCTTGCTCATCCGCAATCCTACATTCTGTCTTGCCTCTATTTCTTTCAATTATAACCCTACCATACACTTTTCCTGGTATACTCAGTAAACTTTTTTTTTTATTATCACACTGGCCGATTCCCACCAAGGCAGGGTGGCCCGAAAAAGAAAAACTTTCACCATCATTCACTCCATCACTGTCTTGCCAGAAGGGTGCTTTACACTAGTTTTTAAACTGCAACATTAACACCCCTCCTTCAGAGTGCAGGCACTGTACTTCCCATCTCCAGGACTCAAGTCCGGCCTGCCGGTTTCCCTGAACCCCTTCATAAATGTTACTTTCCTCACACTCCAACAGCATGTCAAGTATTAAAAACCATTCGTCTCCATTCACTCCTATCAAACACGCTCACACATGCCTGCTGGAAGTCCAAGCCCCTCGCACACAAAACCTCCTTTACCCCCTCCCTCCAACCTTTCCTAGGCCGACCCCTACCCCGCCTTCCTTCCACTACAGACTGATACAATGGGCTAGTAACCCCTTCTCCTGTAGACATTTACTAAAAAAGAGAAGAAGAAAAACTCAGTAAACTTATTCCTCTATAATTTTTACAATCTCTTTTGCCCACCTTTCCCTTTATATAAAGGGACTATACATGTTCTCTGCCAACCCCTAGGTACCTTCCCCTCTTTCATACATTTATTAAACAAAAGTACCAACCACTCCAACACTATATCTCCCCCTGCTTTTAACATTTCTGTTATGATCCCATCAGTTCCAGCTGCTTTACCCCCTTTCATTCTACGTAATGCCTCACGTACCCCCCCCCCCACACTTACATTCTACTATTCTTCACTCCTAAAAGATGGTATACCTCCCTGGCCAGTGCATGAAATTACTGCCTCCCGTTCTTCCTCAACATTTAAAAGTTCCTCAAAATATTCTCGCCATCTACCTAATACCTCTCTCTCCCCATCTACTAACTCCCCTATTCTGTTTTTAACTGACAAATCCATACTTTCCCTAGGCTTTCTTAACTTGTTTATCTCACTCCAAAAATTTTTTCTTATCATCTGCTCTCCTTTTGCACTCTCTCACCACTCTCTTTACCTTTCTTTTACTCTCCATATACTCTGCTCTTCTTATAACACTTCTGCTTTGTAAAAACCTCTCATAAGCTACCTTTTTCTTTTTTATCACACCCTTTACTTCATCATTCCACCAATCACTCCTCTTTCCTCCTGGCCCCACCCTCCTATAACCACAAACTTCTGCCCCACATTCTAATACTGCATTTTTAAAACTATTCCAGCCCTCTTCAACCCCCCCACTACTCATCTTTGCACTAGCCCACCTTTCTGCCAATAGTCGCTTATATCTCACTCGAACTTCCTCCTCCCTTAGTTTATACACTTTCACCTCCCTCTTACTTGGTGTTGCCACCTTCCTCTTTTCGCATCTACCTCTTACTCTAGCTGTAGCTACAACTAAATAATGATTTGATATATCAGTTGCCCCTCTATAAACATGTACATCCTGGAGCCTACCCATCAACCTTTTTATCCACCAATACATAATCTAACAAACTACTTTCATTACATGCTACATCATACCTTGTATATTTATTTATCCTCTTTTTCATAAAATATGTATTACTTATTACCAAATCTCTTTCTACACATAGCTCAATTAAAGGCTCCCCATTTACATTTACCCCTGGCACTCCAAATTTACCTACTACTCCCTCCATAAAATTTTTACCCAGTTTAGCATTGAAATCCCCAACCATCATTACTCTCACACTTGATTCAAAACTCCCCACGCATTCACTCAACATTTCCCAAAATCTCTCTCTCTCCTCTACACTTCTCTCTTCTCCAGGTGCATACACGCTTACTATAACCCACTTTTCACATCCAATCTTTATTTTACTCCACATCATCCTTGAATTTATACGTTTATAGTCCCTCTTTTCCTGCCATAGCTTATCCTTCAACATTATTGCTACTCCTTCTTTAGCTCTAACTCTCTTTGAAACCCCTGACCTAGCAATGTACTCATTTACCAATGCCTTGGAGTTACAGTGGGCTCTCTGACCAGTATTTATACCTAAATACAGTGGACCCCCGGTTAACGATATTATTTCATTCCAGAAGTATGTTCAGGTGCCATTACTGGACGAATTTGTTCCCATAAGGAATATTGTGAATTAGATTAGTCCATTTCAGACCCCCAAACATACATGTACAAACGCATTTACATAAATACACTTACATAATTGGTTGCATTGGGAGCTGATCGTTAAGCGGGGGTCCACTGTAATATATATTAGAGCTGATTTCCTTTCTTTTTATTTTAATATACCTTATACTGCTGTATAAACATTTCAAAATATACTAGAAATGTTATAAATGGTGCAAAGATGGTTGCCACAAACCCCCTACCATTATAGTATGCTTCTCACTTAGCGACAAATTTGTTTAACGAAGTGGTCTTAGGAACGGAACTTAGTCATTAAGTGAGGAGAGGCTGTATGTACATATTCTTTTTTAATATGTCAGCTGTTCCCCACTGAGGCAGGTTGTCTCAAAAAAGAAAGAAAAATCCAAAAAGAAAGAAAAAACTTTTATCATCATTCAACACTTTCACCATCATTCATACATAATCACTGTCTTCAGAGGCACTCAGATATTACAGTTTAAATGTCACTCCAAACAGCCAATATTCCAAACCCCTCCTTTAAAATATACATACATACATACATACATACATACATACATGTATTCAAACTGATTCTAGGAAAGTAGAAATAAGATGTATGCATATTGTATCTCTTTATGTTTATCTGAGTTTTGAGCCCATCTTCAAGCAGATGATACAGTGTGCAAATGATGGGGATTGCTCATCAACTGACATGATATACAGGTGAGCACAGAGCAAGGGACTTCACAGCCAGTGCTGTCAGTGCCAGGGTTAAATTGTCCCTGTGAGATGTAGAAGTTTAAGACAGCTACTTTCATATGAAAACTGATTAAATTCTGTTGTAATTACAACATGCATACTCCTGCTCAGTGTTGTGATTAAACATTTTAACTTGCTGACAGAGGGTCAAGCTTTCTGTGCATAGCTTATGCAAAACTTGTGTTCATTGATTCTTGTTTTCAGCTTTGTGCCAATTTGTACCATGTATGAAAGTTTTTAGTTGTCACAGGAATTTTGTACATTTCTGGTTTTCTTGAATGACTGTTTTTTTTTTGTACATTGCAAAGTTTGTTGCCAATTTTGTTAGGATAATTTAACACCACTGGTTTTGCTCAAAGTTTATCTTTCTTATTTTTCACCGTAGCTTCTTTTTAAAATGTGTTTTTAAGTGTTTTCCATCTATCTTCCTGCTTTTCATGCATGTTAAGTGTTTTGCAAAAACATTAATATGCTTTTTCATATTACCTCAGGAACTAGTGAGAATACCCAGGTTTCAGGAACTGTTTACAGGTTTCATTAATTTCATGATCAATGTAATATCATCAGGTAAGGAATTAAATTTTACTCTTACCACTTGTAGACATCTGAGTGTTGTTTGTGAATGTTTGGGGCCTAAATCTTAAGAGGTTATGAATATGAGGTATTGTGAAAAGTTTTGTGAGATAATATTTATACGTATATTTTATTCCCAAAAATACTTTTCGGAATAGAATGAAAGTTAATGTAATGGGATAAAATACTGCATGCTATACTGTAACAGTTATTTGTAGAATTAACAGCATCAGCTGACAAATACTGTTGATCTGGTAGGTGTCCTTTTTTAAAATCATTGACAGTATTTTAGAATTATTGAAGCATCTAATGAAATTTATTCATCAGAAGACTTGGGCAGAATAACAGATTGTCTGTATGAACCTTGTTTCTTAGCTCCTCTGTCTCTGCTTGGTAAATGGAGATTTTTTGTTAAGAGGAAAATAAAATTACTGTATAGTTCACTCCTGAAGCAGCTAGACCAGGACTTCAGTCTTGCAAGCCACATTTTTGCCAGCCTCAAAATGCAGTATAGCATCTATTTCATTTCTGAGGTAATTGTCTGTCTCTTAGTCATTGTAGCTCTGCCTTATCACTCAGTGGGTTTTAGAATCCATCATAGATGAGGCAGATTGTTAATTAACTTATATAATATGTGCAGGAATAAGCAAGAACAAACCACATGACCTGCAACTGACTTCAAACATTGGTAACTGGATGTATTGTTCTTTGCCAAATGTCCCTTAGTTCTCCTAATCATATTTTACTTATAATTTATTAGGGCAACTCAGTATACTATATATGCAGCTTTATTTCATTTCTTATATGTGCCCTTACTATACATGTATTGTACACTTTGTTACTGTTCCCTGTTTTTACAGTTGTGGTTGTACATGCAGTACTGTTTATGTACTTGATAAATTAATAACATCTTTAGTAATAAGCTTATTTTGTTCTTATTTTGCTTTATGTATTTTTGCAATATGGGGCTCCTGCAGATTTATAATTATTAATTCATTAGGATTTACATGTTTATTTTTGTGTGCGTTCTCTCATCTTTGATACACTGTACTGTATTTGATGAATGACTAAATTGTGATAAATTGTATTGTTTTGTGAAGGTAAGTAATATACATGTGTGTTGAATGTAAGAATATCTTTAATTAGAAAAAGAAACTAATAGCTTTATATTATGTAGTTATCATTTACATATCAATTGCTTCAGTTAAATATTTAATGAAAATTTGTACATAATTGAGTTAATTTAAAATCTACCAGCTTATATTTTTCTTTGCAGAGAGCTGGCTTTTATCCTTTACTCAACCTTTTGTATGATTTCATAGATAGGATGTTTGAGAAATAGTGTACTCAAAAAACTGATTCAAGGATTGTTACCGAAGGTCTTAAATTATGGTGCTATGCAAAGAGGCTTAAAATGTTCTTTTTTTAAGAATATTATTAGGACATTATAAAGCTGCAAACCCATTCTCTAGCTGAAATATCGTCTCACAGGGTAGAATTTATATTATATTTTATCCCTGAAAAGAATTATACAAAAAAAAAGTAATATAAAAATCAGTAATGATATGTATCCATGCATTTAGTTTAGTTACTGACATAGAATGTTTTTGGTGTTGCTTATGAGATGTTGTGCATTGCTACTTTCTAATTACATGGGAGAATTTTGACTTACTTTTAAGGGTTTTAACTTGCATATTTTAACCAGTTGCTTATTAATTAAGAAGTTAACTAGCAATCTCTCTAAAGGACTTGTAGAAGATAATTCAATGCATGAAGACACATAAAACCTTTCTCTGTTGATTAGCTTACTAACATTAATACTAACACCCTTTCTCTTTTGATCTTAGCATGTGATCCATTAACGGAATGGCAGTGTGACTACGGTCAGTGTATTGACCGTAGGCTGCGCTGTGATGGCAAACAAGATTGTCTAACTGATAGCTCTGATGAACGAATGTGTTGTAAGTATTGCAGAGATGAACTAAAATATCATATATAAACTACAGCATTGGTAGGAAAAATCTTTTGATTTATGATTTATCACACATGAATGTGTGAGGAAATATAATTTTTTAAATATGCATCTAATAACATAAAATGCAGTAGACCATCAATTAAGATGTAATCTTTGACATTTTCAATATATAACCATTGCAAAATTGCGGTGTTTTTTCGATCATGACTTCGTGAAATTCATTTATGACTGTGCAGTTTTAGGGAAAAATAGAAGCCCTTACGAGGTTAGTAACTGCTAATTTCACTGTAACTACACACTGATGTGCCATTAACAGTCATTCACTTACCATAGCTGTATTTACACAAATATTGAATGTGTTAGTGAGAGATATTAAAGTGGAAAGTACAGCAAGAAAACAGAAAGTGAATGGATAGTCTTGTGGCACTGCCATGATAACTGTCTGTGTTTGAAGTTGTGAGAGCCACCCACAGTATACACCATTTATTTATAAATTCTTTATTCCTACAGGAGTTTCGGGAAAGCCAACAAATGTGATTAAATTAGTTAATTCCTGCATACCATTTAAAACATAGAATGTTTTCATATCCTTTGCTTCATCAGTGCTAAAATGATAGGATGCTGGAGACAGTGTTTATATTCAAATTGAAAAGGACTCGAAGATTTATATATCCTTTACTTTCTTCCATTTGAATAATTAGTATTATAATAAGAGGAAACTAAATATAATGTGAATACAGTACCTTTAGTATACTGTGCACACTATACATTAATTCAGTTTTTAAACTTTTATTTTGTGAAAATAAATGACTTGTATATTCTGGGTTGACAGGAGCTGTACCTGTCCATGGCAGATGAAGTTCCTGTCAACCCCATGTTTATCTTCCTTTGCATAATAAAGGTTAAAAAATGAAAGGATCCTGGATGTAATGTATTTAGCACCTACTTCATATATATTTGTGCATCAGTTTAGTTGGTACACTCTTAGTTTGTGGTAAACAAACAGGGACTTAATTAACCCCTAAATGGTCCAAACGTATATATACGTTCTTACGTGTAGTGCCCCAAACGTATATATACGTTTTAATTTTCTTGCCTTCAAATTTGGCATGATTGGCCTGTGATTCCTGGTCAGCATAGAATGGGTCTTAACACTCGGTGTGCGCAGCATTAAAAAAATCTGGGACCACTTAGTACCTTGTGGGAGCGCCAGTTAAATTGAGCCCCTGCTAGAGCAAACAGTGCGGCAAACACCAAGGATTCACTGATGTAATGTCATATTAACACACCTCTTTTAAGAGGAACGTGATGTTAACCCCAAGTTTAGGGTCTGTTGATCTCTCTCTATCTCTGTCTCTAACTGTCTCTGTCTATCTGTCTCTGTCTCTATCAGTCTCTGTCTGTCTATATCTGTCTGTCTCTGCCTTTGTCTATCTGTATCTGTCTGTCTCTTTCAATCTGTCTCTGTCTCTCTCTGTCTCACAGGTACACATAAATACAAGTATATGTAGTATAAATTACCTAGGATAACCCAAAAAATCCAGACAAAGTGCTATACTCTGCTTGAAGATGTGAGTAAACGTGATGACACAGTCTTGTGGCTCTCTCTGAGACAGAGCTAGACGGATAGACAGATAGACAGGTAACTTGACAGACAGACAGACATGTTTGTGTACCAGCAAAAACAAAGCGAGGGCGATGCTCATCAAATGTCACCTCTAATCTTTTCTTATCACTGCACCCTCATGTATGCTCATCAAACATCAGCTCTTATCAGATGTTATCTCATCTTATCATGTCACTGTCAAGGGTGGACTTTGTTTCTCATGCTTCAAGGGGACTTATTATTACCTATTATTATTATTACGTATTATTCTCCTCCTCCTCCTCATTATTATTATTATATACTTCCACATATCCAAAACATTGCTGGGACCTATAAATACTTTGTGTATATTCCAAGACAATAGTAAATGACCAAGGCAGGTGTAAATGTCCACCTGTCAATGTGTTTGTGACAATTTGAGTACAATTTCAGTACCTAATACTAGTGTCAGAACAAAGAATGGTCATGAAATGACAAGAACTACTACAAATTGTAATTATCAGAACATAAAAATGATATAAAATAATATGAAAAATAGAAAAAAAGGTATATCGGCAACACTTCTGCAAGAGGCAGGACTCCATGTTGCCATCACGTGAGCATCCAGTGCCAACTTCTCGGCGTCATATCTCTGTAAGTACTGACCCTAATTTTTTTTTATTCTAAAACACTTAAAAAAATATGCTCTTTTTTTCTATAAGGAATATTTTTTTCAAAATATTCGAGGCGCTGCGCGAGTGAGCGAGTGAATGTATGTATACGTTTGGACCGTTTAAGGGTTAAGAGGGTGGTGGGTGTTGTTTATAGTTATTAAGGGTCACTAAGTTGCAAGTCTCCACCCATTCTCTGGTACTTACTCATAAAATAATTCAGTAAATTTGACAGTACAAGTGACAGTGAAATTAATTATGATAGTGTGTGTTAAGCATTGTTTCATCTGGGGAGAGTTGACAATTCATTTAAAAGTGTTTTGACTAACCATTTCTCTAGTTAAAAATCATGAGTGCAAGTTTAATCTAACATAAATGGTACTAGGTTGGTAGACAGAAACCACCCAGGGAGGTACTACTGTCCTGCCAAGTGAGTGTAAAACGAAAGCCTGTAATTGTTTTACATGATGGTAGGATTGCTGATGTCTTTTGTCTGTCTCATGAACATGCCAGATTTCAGGTGTGTCTTGCTACTTCTGCTTACACTTAGGTCACACTGCACATACATGAACACGTTTATGTATGCACATTCATCTGAGTTTTCTTTGATTTTATCTTAATAGTTCTTGTTCTTATTGCTTTTTCTTTTACATCCATGGGGAAGTGGAATAAGAATCTGTCCTCTGTAAGCCATGCATGTTGTAAAAGGAAACTAAAATACTGGGAACAATGGGCTAGTAACCCCTATTCCCGTATAGCTTACTAAAAACAAAATGAAGAAAACTGTCAAAATGAGATGATTGAATGTGCATAGATGTTATGTGAATGATAAGAAAGAGATGATTGTGGATGTTATGAATGAGAAGAAGCTGGATGTCCTGGCTTTAAGTGAAACAAGGCTGAAGGGGGTGGGAGAGTTTCAGTGGGGGAGAAATAAATAAGATTAGGTCAGGGGTTTCAAATAGAGCTAAAGAAGGAGCAGCAATAACGTTGAAGGATAAGTTATGGTAGGAAAAGAAGGATTATGAATGTATTAATTCAAGGATTATGTGGAGTAAAATAAGGGTTGGATGTGAAAAGTGGGTTATAGTAAGCATTTATGCACCTGGAGAAGAGAGAAGTATAGAGAGAGAGAGAGAGAGAGAGAGAGAGAGAGAAATTTTGGGAAATATTCAGTGAGTGCATGGGGAGTTTTGAACCAAGTGTGAGAATACTTGTGGTTGGGGATTTCAGTGCTGAAGTGGGTAAAAATGTTGTGGAGGGAGTAGTAGGTAAATTTGGGGTGCCAGGGGTAAATGAAAATGGAGAGCCTTGAATTGAGCTATATGTGGAAAGAGGTTTGGTAATAAGTAATACATATTTTATGAAAAAGAGGATAAATAAATATACAAGGTATGATATGGCATGTAATGAAAGTAGTTTGTTAGATTATGTATTGGTGGATAAAAGGTTGATGGGTAGACTTCAGGATGCACACGTTTATAGAGAGGCAACTGATATATCGGATCATTATTTAGTTGTAGCTACAGTTAGAATAAGAGGTAGACAGGATGAAAGGAAAATGGCAGCAACAAGTAAGAGAGAGGTGAAAGTGTATAAACTAAGGGAGGAGGAAGTTAGGGTGAGGCATAAGCAACTATCGGCAGAAAGTTGGGCTAGTGCAAGTATGAGTAGCGGAGGGTTGAAGAGGGTTGGAATAGTTTTAAAAATGCAGTATTAGAATGTGGGGCAGAGTTTGTGGCTATAGGAGGGTGGGTACAGGACGAAAGAGGAGTGATTAGTGGAATAATGAAGTAAAGGTTGTGATAAAATAGAAAAAGGTAGCTTGAGAGAGGTTTTTACAAAGCAGAAGTGTTATAAGAGCAGTGTATATGGAGAGTAAAAGAAAGGTGAAGAGAGAGGTGAGAGAATGCAAAAGGAGAGTAGATGATAGAGTGGGAGAGGCACTGACAAGAAATTTTGATGAAAAGAAAAAATTTTGTAGTGAGATAAACAAGTTAAGAAAGCCTAGAGAACGAATGGATTTGTCAATAAAAAACAGAGGAGGGGAGTTAGTAGATGGGGAGCTGAAGGTTATTGGGTAGATGGCGAGAATATTTTGAGGAACTTTTAAATGTCGATGAAGAAAGGGAAGCGGTAATTTCATGCACTGGCTAGGGAAGTATAACATCTTTAAGGAGTGAAGAAGAGCAGGATGTGAGTGTGAGGGAGATGCGTGAGGCATTACATAGAATGAAAGTGGGTAAAGTAGCTAGACCTGATGGGATCATGACTGAAATGCTAAAAGTAGGGGGGCGGGATATAGTGTTGGAGTGGTTGGTATTTTTGTTTAATAGATATGTGAAATAGGGGAAGGTACCTAGGGATTTGCCGAGAACATGTATAGTTCCTTTATATAAAGGGAAGGGGGACAAAAGAGATTGTAAAAATTATAGGGGAATATTTAGATAAGGCTAAAGAGGTCTTTGTGGCATTTATGGATTTGGAAAAGGCGTATGACAGGGTGGATAGGGGGGCAATGTGGCAGATGTTGCAGGTGTATGGTGTAGGAGGTAGGTTACTGAAAGCAGTGAAGAGTTTTTACGAGGATAGTGAGGCTCAAGTTAGAGTACATAGGAAAGAGGGAAATTATTTCCCAGTAAAAGTAGGCCTTAGACAAGGATGTGTGATGTCACCGTGGTTGTTTAATATATTTATAGATGAGGTTGTAAGAGAAGTAAATGCGAGGGTCTTGACAAGAGGCGTGGAGTTAAAAGATAAAGAATCACACATAAAGTGGGAGTTGTCACAGTTGCTCTTTGCTGATGACACTGTGCTCTTGGGAGATTCTGAAGAGAAGTTGCAGAGATTGGTGGATGAATTTGGTAGGGTGTGCAAAAGAAGAAAATTAAAAGTGAATACAGGAAAGAGTAAGGTTATGAGGATAAAAAAAATATTAGGTGATGAAAGATTGGATATCAGATTGGAGGGAGAGAGTATGGAGGAGGTGAATGTATTCAGATATTTGGGAGTGGATGTGTCAGCGGATGGGTCTATGAAGGATGAGGTGAATCATAGAATTGATGAGGGGAAAAGGGTGAGTGGTGCACTTAGGAGTCTGTGGAGACAAAGAACTTTATCCTTGGAGGCAAAGAGAGGAATGTATGAGAGTATAGTTTTACCAACATTCTTATATGGGTGTGAAGCATGGGTGATGAATGTTGCAGCGAGGAGAAGGCTGGAGGCAGTGGAGATGTCATGTCTGAGGGCAATGTGTGGTGTGAATATAATGCAGAGAATTCGTAGTTTGGAAGTTAGGAGGAGGTGCGGGATTACCAAAACTGTTGTCCAGAGGGCTGAGGAAGGGTTGTTGAGGTGGTTCGGACATGTAGAGAGAATGGAGCGAAACAGAATGACTTCAAGAGTGTATCAGTCTGTAGTGGAAGGAAGGCGGGGTAGGGGTCGGCCTAGGAAAGGTTGGAGGGAGGGGCTAAAGGAGGTTTTGTGTGCAAGGGGCTTGGACTTCCAGCAGGCATGCGTGAGCGTGTTTGATAGGAGTGAATGGAGACGCATGGTTTTTAATACTTGACGTGCTGTTGGAGTGTGAGCAAAGTAACATTTATGAAGGGGTTCAGGGAAACCGGCAGGCCGGACTTGAGTCCTGGAAATGGGAAGTACAGTGCCTGCACTCTGAAGGAGGGGTGTTAATGTTGCAGTTTAAAAAATGTAGTGTAAAGCACCCTTCTGGCAAGACAGTGATGGAGTGAATGATGGTGAAAGTTTTTCTTTTTCGGGCCACCCTGCCTTGGTGGGAATCGGCCAGTGTGATAATAAAAAAAATAATAATTTTACTGAGTATACCAGGAAAAGTGTACAGTAGGGTTATTATTGAAAGGATTAGAGTTAAGACAGAGCGTAGGATGGCGGATGAGCAAGGAGGCTTCAGAGTGGGTAGGGTATGTGTAGATCAAGTGTTTACATTGAAGCATATATGTGAACAGTATTTAGATAAACGTAGGGAAGTTTTCATTGCATTAACCCTTTGAGGGTTTTCGTCGTACTAGTACGTCTTACGCGTAGGGGTTTTTGACGTACTAGTACTCATAAATTCTAGCGACCTCAAATCTAGTGGGAGAAAGCTGGTAGGCCTTCATATGAAAGAATGGGTCTATGTGGTCAGTGTGCACAGTCTAAAAAAAATCCTGCAGCACACGGTGCATAATGAGAAAAAAAAAACTTTTTCCATTTTTTTTTAATAAATCAGCGACTTTGCAGTGTATTTTCGTATAGTATTTATTGTTGTATTCTAGTTTTCTTGGTCTCATTTTATAGAATGGAAGACATATTACTGAAATTGAGATGATTTTGACTGGTTTTACAATGAAAGGTGCCTTGAAATTGAGCTCAAAGTAGCAGAAATGTTCGATTTTTACCAAACTTCAAAAGTAAACAAATCGTGCCAAGCGTGCAATACACGTCAACTGGTGAGTCTAATATTCTTTCACAAGTGCACCAATAATATTTATACCATTTTTTACACTAATGCAGTAGTCTGCATAACAGTAAATCTTATATTTTTTGTGAGAATAAAAATTCAAAGTGGAAAGCAAAAGAATATAAGAGGGGCCTTGAGACGTGACTAATGACTAGAGGAAATGTCATTTTAGTGCCAGGAATGTCTTTCTTGTTTATTCTGGACCCTATTCCGAAATTGCCATCTTTTGAAATTTGTGTGAAATTGGCAAAATTGCTAAATTCTGACCACTGTACTGGATAGTTGAATTTATAAATGGGTGGTTTCTTGCACCCATTCGATAGAAAAAATGGAGTTCTAGCGAAATATTCATGTTTTTTGTCGACTAGTACAGTGAAATTGGCCGAAAATGGGGCTCAAAGTGGGCAAAATCGCCGATCCGTAAACATCGCCGAGACCGCTAACTTTGCAAGAGCATAATTCCGTAAGTTTTCTATCAAATTTCAAACTTTTGGTGTCGTTATGATCGGGAAAAGATTCTCTATCTTTTCATAAGAGAAAATAATTTTTTTTTTTTTTAAATTTGGCCGACCCTGAGAACGAGTTTCGGAGAGGGCCTGTCGACCCTCAAAGGGTTAATGGATTAAGAAAAGGCATATGATAGAGTGGATAGGGGAGCAATGTGGCAGATGTTGCAAGTACATTGGTACCTTGGGATACGAACTTATTTCGTTGCAGAAGGTTGCTCGAGTGCTGATATCAAACGAATTTGTTCCCATAAGGAATAATGTAAATTACATTAATCCATTTCAGACCCTGAAAAATGCACTTACAAAAGCACCTACATAAATACACTTAGATAACTGTTTGAGTTTTGAGCTGTTCGTATCCTGATATACCACTGTATATGGAATAGGTAGTAAATTACCAAATGCTGTAAAGAGTTTTTATGAGGATAGTGAGGCTTAGGGTGTGTAGAAGAGAGGGAGACTACTTCCTGGTAAAAGTAGGTCTTAGACAGTGATGTGTAATGTCACCATGGTTGTTTATAGATGGGGTTGTAAAAGAAGTAAATACTAGGGTGTTGGGGAGAGGGGTGGGATTAAATTATAGGGAATCAAATACAAAATTAGAGTTGACACAGTTACTTTTTTGCTGATGATACTGTGCTTATGGGAGATTCTAAAGAAAAGTTGCGAAGGTTAGTGGACGAGTTTGGGAGGGTGTGTAAAGGTAGAAAGTTGAAAGCGAACATAGATAAGAGTAAGGTGATGAGGGTATCAAATGATTTAGATAAAGAAAAATTGGATATCACATTGGAGAGAGGGAATATGGAAGAAGTGAATGTTTTCAGATATTTGGGAGTTGACTTGTCAGCGGATGGGTTTATGAAGGATGAGGTAAACCATAGAATTGATGAAGGAAAAAAGGTGAGTGGTGCATTGAGGTATATGTGGAGTCAAAAAACATTATCTATGGAGGCAAAGAAGGGAATGTATGAAAGTATAGTGGTACCAACATTCTTATATGGGTGTGAAGCTTGGGTTGTAAATGCTGCAACGAGGAGGCAGTTGGAGGCAGTGGAGATGTCCTGTCTGAGGGCAATGTGTGGTGTAAATATTGTGCAGAGAATTCGGAGTGTGGAAATTAGGAAATGGTGTGGAGTTAATAAAAGTATTAGGGCTGAAGAGGGGTTGTTGAGGTGGTTTGGTCATTTAGAGAGAATGGATCAAAGTAGAATGACATGGAAATTGTATAAATCTGTAGGGGAAGGAAGGCCGGGTAGGGGTTGTCCTCGAAAAGGTTGGAGGGAGGGGGTAAAGGAGGTTTTGTGGGCAAGGGGCTTGGACTTCCAGCAAGCGTGTATGAGTGTGTTAGATAGGAGTGAATGGAAACAAAAGTTTTTTGGGACCTGACGATCTGTTGGAGTGTGAGCAGGGTAATATTTAATGAAGGGATTCAGGGAAACTGGTTATTTTTATATTGCCTGCACTTGAAAAGAAGGGTTTGGGATATTTGCAGTTTGGATGGATATGTTGTATATGTTTATATATGCTTCTAAACTGTTGTATCTGGGTGCCTCTGCAAAAACAGTGATTATGTATGAGTGAGGTAAAAGTGTTGAATGATGATGAAAGTATTTTCTTTTTGGAGATTTTCTTTCGTTATTGATCACTCTGCCTTGGTGGGAGACGGCCAACTTGTTGAAAAAAAAATATAAGTACGTATCTCTGAGAATTGTAAAAAAAAAAAAAAAAGATTTCTTCTCCTTTTTTATGGTAAATTAACAGTATTACCTGTGGCCCTGTAAACTCCAACAATATTACCTATATATTTTGTTATATATTCCTGATGCAAAATGATGTGAAACACCTAGTTACACTTAATGAATCTTTCACTCAATTTCCCCAGAATCTTTCTGCTTTTTAAAAGCAGTATCATTGATTAAAGCTTCTTTCTAAGTTTATTTTATTTTTGAATTGACTGCAAGGTTTTGTAATATACTATACCATTGTAAAATCTGTAATAACAATTTAGTGGAGCATATCAAAAGCTTCTGTGTGTGAAGTAGCTGTGCCAAAAATATGTTGTCCATTCATCATTTCATAAATATTTTTTCGCCAAACATTTAATAAAAAGGTTCTTATGGTAAGAGCTACCAAAAAAAAAAAAAAATTAATATAGAAAGGCTAATAAACCCTAATAAAGTAACATTTGACCTTTTTTAATTGTTAACTTTCGTGTTTGTCTTACAAGCTTAGCTTATATATCTTTGTATATCAAGAAATCTAGAATTAAATCTTTGAACCTATCCACTGCTATTCACAAATAACTTACACTTATGAGAAGAATCATATGATGACATTTTGACCTATCCTGGACCATTGTCAAGTCACAACTAAGTAAGAAAAAAAAAACAGCTGCAGAAAATCTGGCCAATGTTGAGCAGGACTAGTCATAAAATAATGAGAGTAAGTTACATGGTGATGGAGTAATGAAAGTAAATTACATGGTGATGGAGTAATGAAAGTAAATTACATGGTGATGGATATCAAACACTCTTAATACTTTTTCTAAGGAGCAGAGGAGAACTGCAGTAGGCCTACTAGCTACTGATAAAACCATGTCACAGAACTGCTGGTTGTAAAATCGTATTAAAAGTATCATGGCTGAATTTTTATAGCCTTGGTTCTGCTACTAGCATGGATCAAGGTTCGAGTATCCATGTACTCTTTTATTTATTCAGTGATGGCCATTCATTACAACTTTTCTGGGTTTTATAGAATATGGTTTTGAGGTGTATCAGAATAGGTGTGCCATGAAAGTTGTAAGGGTGTGGGATGAGACAGTAGTCTCATTTGCTGCTGTTGATAATACGAATTATTCTTTTCTTTACTTAAAATTATCCTTTTGCAACCCTCGTAGCTGATTGGTTATAGCCCTGGGCCTGGTACTTCCATAGAACACAGTTTGAGTCCCCATCCACACATCTGCTTGTTTGCAGACAGTCATTCATTATGACTTATCATGGGTTTACAGACTATGTGACTTTATGGGGTATGAGGATAGATGTGCCCTGAAAGTTGGGGTTGTGGAATAAAACAGTAGGGTCACAGTTGAGGGCCTCTGAAATAAGCATGTCACAGAGGTACTGGTTGTAAAATCAACCCTCTCTTACTATCCTCATGGCTGTGATTACAGCTCTGGGCCTGCTATCCCCATAGAACATGTTTTCAGTCCCCCATCCATTCTTCTTTTCATGGACACTTGTTCACTTTGACTTATTAAGACATGTGCTGAATATATTTAGTGTATTTTTTACATTTTTGTAGGGAAGCATATTCAAATTTTATCACATTTGTTTTTTGTAAATAAAGTGTGCATTGCAAGTTTTGTGTGAATAATACTGCTTATTATATTAAGTGTTTGAGTTTGATATACTTGGCTTTCTTAGTGACTCAGCGACCTACGTGTGCTTCTAGTGAGTTCACCTGTCGTGATGGCAGCTGTATCACCATTTCTGCAAGGTGCAATAATCTGATTGATTGTCCTGATTATTCAGACGAATTGGAATGTCGTAAGTTTCCATGTAGAGGAGAACTGAAGCTTTTGAGGATCATTTGAGAGTCTTTCACTGTAGCATTTGTTCTCTAACCTGATGCCAGGAATCTGCTGCATGAGTAATAATTTGGGGGAGTTCGTCCATGTTTTATCGTTTAGATACTGTTTGTTACTAAGATCTATCAACTATTTTTTATGTTATTGTTTTTGTTATTATGATTGTCAAGACATTTACTGTGTCATGTAACTTGAACTGTCTATTCTGTGTCTGTGTGCCTTATGTGTGGGAAGTAAGAGCTACAGAATATTTATTCAGCCGGAAAAATATTGTGCATGTATATGCTGTCACAGAGTGCATCATTTTAATAATTCACCATCATTTGCTTAAGCATGTATCATAGTCTGGCTTGGTGATATTTTATTTTTTCCTTACCATTCTTGTACATTTACTACGGTATATTAATTATTTATATTTGCCTTCTCATTATAAAATTAAATTAATATTGTAACATAAATGTTCACAAATCTATTCAAGTTTGTTAAAAGAAAATTAAATGTTATAATCAATATACAAAGAATAAAAGGTGGCAGCAAAATTGCTGAATAAAAAGTAGCAACTGTATGAGATATTAAATACTGCAAGTAGCTCCTAGGTATACTTTGTAAAGAAAAAGACCAAAAATGATGTGGACATGAACCTTCCACAACAGAGACACAGAACCCATTGAGATAAGTAAAAAATAAAGGAATTATCATTGAATATTGACAAAACAGTAAGGATAGAATTACTACTGGATATAAACATAAGTAAAACAGTAGGACCAAGCAAGATATCTACTTGAGTTTTGAAGGAATGTGTACAACAACTTAGCAGTGCTCGTTTCATGACTTAGTATACTCATTAAAACTGTGAACTGGAGAGCAAATAGAAAACATTAATATAAAAATTCTGGAAAAAGCCATTAAAATTAATAAAGCTCCAGAAAAGAAAAATTGTTATTTTAACTATTTAAGAAAAAAAAAAGATTAGTAGATTACATTTCTTTTATGTTATCTTTTAATAATATTCCCTATAAAATTCTATTTTGAAAACAACATAAGAAATTTTTTAATAATATAAAAATGAGAAATGTAACAAAAGGAAAAAGTTTTATTTTGGGCAGTACGTACCTCAATAATATATTATTATATGAAGGAAAGAATAAATACTTTATGAATATGTGGATGACGAAGAGAAATTCCTTGGAAAAGAGGTAATGTATCATAAATTACAAACCATAAGTCGACCTGGGCAACAAGACAAGGGATGTTCTTTCAGTCCCCCAAAATATTATTTGTTTTTTTGAGTTTTGTATAAATACAATTAGGTTATGGTTTTTAAATTTTTATAAATATCTGTAGTTAAGAGGAGCACAAGTCACCAGCCATACAAAAGTACATGAGTCACAATCCTTACACAAGCACACATCACCAGCCATATCAAGTGCGCAAGTGCATGAGTCACCATCGTTACACAAGTATGTGAGTCAATCCTTACACATGTGTATGAGTCACAATTCATTCACAAGTGTACAAGTTGCAAACCTTACACAAGCACACACATTAGCCATACACAAGTGCATGAATTACAGTCCTTACACAAGCACACAGATCACCAGTCATACAAAAGTACAAGTTGAGTGACTAGTAAAAGATAATTTTTAATGTACTCTGCAGTTTTGTAGGTTATTGCCACATAATGGAAATGGGAGAATGTGATAACAGCTTGTTAATGTGATAAAATATTTACAGTGTCAAAAAGAGGTCTTGAGTTACCATGAAGCTCACATTAATTAAGTTGTGATAACTTTATTTGTCACATTCACAAGCTTTAAAAGGTCAAATATGTTGATATGGAAAACGCTGAAAAAGTTGTTTGCAATGTACAGTAGGCTAAAATTTAATTATATAGAGGCACTGTCATGTCCGCTCTTAGAAATTTGTGTTTTAGATACTAAAGATTTAAAGATGAGCTACAAAGAAAGGCTAAAAGCACTAAAAATGCCCTCAATGGTTCATAAAGATAAAAAAAAAGCCACTGTAATAACTACAAATAAGGTTATAAAAGGATTAAAATTACAGAAGATTTCTTAACTCTCTTTATGAGCAACAGACTACAATTATATACTGAGAAAAATGTTATACCAAAAGAATCTCAGAAAGCTTTTCTCCACACAGTAGTAGAACACTTGAATGAAATCTAAGAGAAGGTAGTAATTTCTACTTCTACTGAAAACATGATTTTTTTTAATGAAAAACACTGAAGACAGGAAACCCTATAGCATATCTCTGTCCTTTTAGCTACAAATAGGTAATCTCCCTCATACTTATTTGCTATGTATATATGTAAAGGGTTTTGCTGCCTTTCATGTATTCTGAGATCGCTCCTATATTATGTTGCTTACTAAAATAATGTAACATCAGTATTTCCACTGCTTTTGTTTTCTTGGTGGAGCCTTACACATTGTTTTTCTATTTATTTGTAAGGATTTCTTAATTCGTACATCATAATTTTAATATTGTTGTATCTTATAATGGGTGCAGTATTATTTTAAAAATCAAAAGTACTGTTTCTCATCATATAATTTCTCAAGTTGTCAAAGCACCAGTAATTCAGAGCATTTCAGTTGTTATTAAGCATCCAGTTAAATCATTTTTAAATTCACCTTTTACAAAAAATTCAGCAAAATACAGAAATAAGACTAGGAATTTTGTCAGTTGCACACTCTTAGTTGTCATTCAATCAAATCGTTACCATGTTAGCTTTATGCAGTTGTAGAAAGACACATATGACTAAACTTTCTTACACAGCCACACATGCACAGATCTGTGCACTCAGCAGTGCATTAGTAATACTGACAGTCACATTCAGTATTGTATTATTACCTAAATTGGTGCTTTCTTTCTTAGCTTGGACCTCAGAAGAAAAAAAATTTTTTTTAATGAGTCTCCTATATATTCCCTAGCCTTTGGCATTATATATCCATAGAATAAAATGTAATGAATGAATGAATAACATATTTTGTCATGATTTTGAACTTGGCATTTCTGACATTCATTGTGCAGTAAACCCTCCACATAATGAACCTCTATATAACAGACTTCAGAAATATGAAACAAAATCCTCTGAGTCAGTCAATTTGGAAACAATGGACCAACTTAATTGTTTATAGACTTGTTCACTATTGTTACAACCACAGCAAAACAATCATCTTTTTATCCACTACAATTGCTTGCTATTACCAGCCACCCACTTTTCCCTATTAGTCCATTACATGGAGGGTTTACTGTAATTCATGGTCATATTCTGTTTTACACAAAACATATTACCTTATCTCTTTTCAAATCATCCAAGGATTTCTGGATATGCTTTTTTGAGTAGTTGGTAACCAGTTCCTTGTACTCATAAAAAAAGGTACAGCAAATATGATTTTTAAGTATTACAATACCTTTTCCTTCCATTGATGAATTGTTACCAATTAGTTCAACTTTTCTGCATAATTAAAAAACCTGATCCAGTTAAATTAGAACCTGCTTCATTTTAGCTAATTTATGCAATGGTGACTATTTGTAAATTTTTATTTTATTTTATTTAACAAATCCCGCATTATCTGGCTTCTTTCCTTCTCTGTCCAAGTTTTGGTCAGAGTATGACCCTTAGCTTGCCATTGACAGCCCCGCACATGTGCAGTCCTCCCGAGAGTTTCCTCTGCAGCAATGGCTACTGCATCCGAGCAGATCAGCGTTGCGATGGAACCACTGATTGCCAAGACACCAGTGATGAGAAAGATTGTCCACGTAAGCCCTCCCCTCTCCCTCCCAGGAAGCCCCATGCTAGAAACATTTCACCCTAATTGACACACTTCTTTCCCTTACACTCACTCGTATATTACAGTCATTATTACACCCATGTTTATTACAGGCATTTATCTGTGATTAGTAAAGGACAACTCTGTTAAATAAGAACTTCAAATTTTTCAAATTATAAGTATTTATTATTCATATCTAAAATACAGAGAAAAGCCAGTTGATTATGTAATTAATTGAGATGAAAAAATAATTAAATAGGTTGTTTTTGTAGTTGACAGGGAATAACTTTTAATATAGAATTACTTAGTTATTTAATCATAAATAAACATTTTTTAAAAATCTACTGCAGTTCTATTGAATATCAATTTTATCATGGTTAATAAAATATGAACAGATTCTGTAATAATAATAAAACTAATAACAATAATTATGGATGTACAGTACTCTGTCTAGTCATGGTTTCCCTAGAAGAAGACTGTAAATTCTGTGCTAAATTTCTTGTCTGTAAAGTTTCATAACTTTGCTGCATTCAGTCAATGTTATCATATCTTCTAAATTTAGATCACTATTTATAACAAATTTTAGTTTTTTTTTGTTCAATAAGAAATTTTTGCTACAAAGAATTAACAAACCACAATGTTTCGTTTGGATGACACTCTTCATATTATATTTGTGTACATTTTAAAGGGACTGGTAGTGTTCAGGGCATAGTTCAAGGACTGGCACTTTGGTTTAGCTCTAGCACATTACCTCTCAAGGTGTTATGTTAGGAAGGAGGCTCAACATACTAAAGAATATTAGTGCCAGGGGCTTAGACATGCATGTGTGAGCATGTTAGATAGGAGTGGCGAAACAAATGGTTTTTAAGATTTGACGAGCTGTTGGAGTATGAGCAAGGAATTATTTTTTGAAGGGATTCAGGGAAACTCGTTAGCCAGACTTGAGTCCTGGAGGTGGGAAGTACAGTGTCTGCACTCTAAATGAGGGGTTTGGGATATTTGCTGTTTAGACTGTTGTATCTGTGTGCCTCTGACAAGACAGTGATAGTGTAAATGATGGTGTTAGTGTTTTTTTTTGGGTCACCCTGCCTCAGTGGGAGACGGGCAGCATGTTAAAAAAAAAAAAAGTTCATTTGAAATGTTGATCTAGTTAAAAAATGTGGGGAGCGTGATAAAATTAAGATACAAATGTATAAATTAAGATACAAATGTATAAATTAAGATACAAATGTATAAATCAGCAGTTACATGGCATGCCCTATTATGTGCAAATCTTTGTCTTACATTTGTTGTCTGTCATTTCTGGGATGGGAGAAGACTTTTTTGGTTTAGTTTACTGTACTATTATGAAGAGTCTCATAATGTACCGAGTGCGTGTTTTTTATTCTCTTGCTGACTAGTATGTTTCATGAATATTATTTGTGCTCCATGAGACTACACTTCACAAGGAAAATATTAGATAAGCAAAGTTATGGTCTCCTCGCTCTTATCACTAACAAGGTGTTATAATGTTTAGGGAACAGTGCAGTAATTCCTCAGTTGAATGGCTTTAGGTTTAAGACTTTATACCTAGGATCTTATGTGACATCCTTGCGGCAGTTTTTGAAACTGATTATTTGCATTCTGGAATTAGTTATTACTTTGAATTTGTACAGTACAGTATACTGTACTTGAGTAACATGTCAATAGTAGTGTATTATTTTGTTATACATATACAGTAGCTTCAGTACATATAGTGTGCTGTATGCTTTTGTAGTTTATTTGCCTCTGTACATTGACTACTGTTGTGAATATTTATTATCAGACACATTCTACTGTGGCTGCTACTCTCACAAAAAAAAAAATTGTTTTACTATGCCAGTTCTGTCTTGGTCTCAGCCATTTAGATTATAAATAGAGCTTTCTTATCATTGTTGTATTAGATGAATGTGAGGCTGGGATAATTACAGTTCACTAAATAGTAGTTTTTGAAGAGCATATGTTTTTTTTTTGTCACCCTATTTTGATGGGAGATGTTCAGTGTAGAATTTGATTATTACTGTATTGGGCCACTCCTAATACCTTTGCACTGTTGCCAGCTCTTGAAAAATTGTAGTTTGTAACATAAAAGGCCTCGAGGTATCATTCAACTTATTCCTGTGTTGGGAATATTTGCTGTTTGGGGGGTCATTTGAACTGTCGTATCTCTAGCAAGACAGTGATGGTCAGAACGATGGTGAAACCTTTTCTTTTTTGGATCACCCTGCCTCGGTGTGAGAGGGCCAGTTTATTAAAACAAGCACGCACGTGCGCGTACACACATGCACACGCACATACACACGCGTACACATGAGCACACACACACACATGCGCGCACACACACGCGTGCACACACGCGTGCACACACATGCGCACACACACGCATGCACACACATGCACACACACACACACACACACACACACACACACACACACACACACACACACACACACACACACACACACACACACACACACACACACACACACACACACACTGGAGGACCAAGCAGGGATAACAGGGAAGGCACTACAATGGATCAGGGAATACTTGTCAGGAAGACAGCAGCGAGTCATGGTACGTGGCGAGGTGTCAGAGTGGGCACCTGTGACCAGCGGGGTCCCACAGGGGTCAGTCCTAGGATCAGTGCTGTTTCTGGTATTTGTGAACGACATGACGGAAGGAATAGACTCTGAGGTGTCCCTGTTTGCAGATGACGTGAAGTTGATGAGAAGAATTCACTCGATCGAAGACCAGGCAGAACTACAAAGGGATCTGGACAGGCTGCAGACCTGGTCCAGCAATTGGCTCCTGGAGTTCAATCCCACCAAGTGCAAAGTCATGAAGATTGGGGAAGGGCAAAGAAGACCGCAGACGGAGTACAGTCTAGGGGGCTAGAGACTACAAACCTCACTCAAGGAAAAAGATCTTGGGGTGAGTATAACACCAGGCACATCTCCTGAAGCACACATCAACCAAATAACTGCTGCAGCATATGGGCGCCTAGCAAACCTCAGAACAGCATTCCGACATCTTAATAAGGAATCATTCAGGACCCTGTACACCGTGTACGTTAGGCCCATATTGGAGTATGCGGCACCAGTTTGGAACCCACACCTAGCCAAGCACATAAAGAAACTAGAGAAAGTGCAAAGGTTTGCAACAAGACTAGTCCCAGAGCTAAGAGGTATGTCCTACGATGAGAGGTTAAGGGAAATCAACCTGACGACACTGGAGGACAGGAGAGATAGGGGGGACATGATAATGACATACAAAATACTGAGAGGAATTGACAAGGTGGACAAAGACAGGATGTTCCAGAGATTGGACACAGTAACAAGGGGACACAGTTGGAAGTTGAAGACACAGATGAATCACAGGGATGTTGGGAAGTATTTCTTCAGCCACAGAGTAGTCAGTGAGTGGAATAGTTTGGGAAGCGATGTAGTGGAGGCAGGATCCATACATAGCTTTAAGCAGAGGTATGATAAAGCTCACGGCTCAGGGAGAGTGACCTAGTAGCGATCAGTGAAGAGGCGGGGCCAGGAGCTCGGACTCGACCCCCGCAACCTCAACTAAGTGAGTACAGGAGGAGAGTGGTCGAACACCTGGAAAGGAACAAGATTATAAATGAAAACCAGCATGGGTTCATGGAAGGAAAATCTTGTATCACAAACCTCCTGGAGTTTTATGACAAGGTAACAGAAGTAAGACACGAGAGAGAGGGGTGGGTAGATTGCATTTTCCTAGACTGCAGGAAGGCCTTTGACACAGTTCCCCACAAGAGATTAGTGCAGAAGCTGGAGGATCAGGCGCACGTAAAAGGGAGGGCACTGCAATGGATAAGGGAATACCTGACAGGGAGGCAGCAACGAGTCATGGTACGTGAAGAGGTATCACAGTGGGCGCCTGTTACGAGCGGGGTCCCACAGGGGTCAGTTCTAGGACCAGTGCTATTTTTGATATATGTGAACGACATGATGGAAGGAATGGACTCTGAAGTGTCCCTGTTCACAGATGACGTGAAGTTGATGAGAAGAATTAAATCGGACGAGGATGAGGCAGGACTGCAAAGAGACCTGGACAGGCTGGACATGTGGTCCAGCAACTGGCTTCTCGAATTCAATCGAGCCAAATGCAAAGTCATGAAGATTGGTGAGGGGGCAAAGAAGACCGCAGACAGAGTATAGGCTAGGTGGACAAAGACTACAGACCTCACTCAGGGCGATAGACCTTGGGGTGACCATAACACCGAGCACATCACCAGAGGCACACATCAACCAAATAACCGCTGCAGCATACGGGCGCCTGGCAAACCTGAGTATAGCGTTCCGATACCTTAATAAGGAATCGTTCAAGACACTGTACACTGTGTATGTTAGGCCCATACTGGAGTATGCAGCACCAGTCTGGAACCCACACCTGGTCAAGCACGTCAAGAAGTTATAGAAAGTACAAAGGTTTGCAACAAGGCTAGTCCCAGAGCTCAAGGGAATGTCGTACGAGGAAAGGTTAAGGGAAATCGGACTGACGACACTGGAGGACAGAAGGGTCAGGGGAGACATGATAACGACATACAAGATACTGCAGGGAATAGACAAGGTGGACAGAGATAGGATGTTTCAGAGAGGGGACACAGGGACAAGGGGTCACAACTGGAAGCTGAAGACTCAGACGAGTCACAGGGAAGTTAGGAAGTATTTCTTCAGTCATAGAGTTGTCAGCAAGTGGAATAGCCTAGCAAGTGAAGTAGGCAGGAACCATACATAGTTTTAAGAAGAGGTATGACAAAGCTCAGGAAGCAGAGAGAGAGAGGATCCAGTAGCGATCAGTGAAAAGGCGGGGCCAGGAGCTGAGTCTCGACCCCTGCAACCACAATTAGGTGAGTACAATTAGGTGAGTACACACACACACACACACACACACACACAGGACAGGAGAGATAGGGGGGACATGATAACGACATATAAAATACTGAGAGGAATTGACAAGGTGGACAAAGACAGGATGTTCCAGAGATTGGACACAGTAACAAGGGGACATAGTTGGAAGCTGAAGACACAGATGAATCACAGGGATGTTAGGAAGTATTTCTTCAGCCACAGAGTAGTCAGTAAGTGGAATAGTTTGGGAAGCGATGTAGTGGAGGCAGGATCCATACATAGCTTTAAGCAGAGGTATGATAAAGCTCACGGCTCAGGGAGAGTGACCTAGTAGCGATCAGTGAAGAGGCGGGGCCAGGAGCTCGGACTCGACCCCCGCAACCTCAACTAGGTGAGTACAACTAGGTGAGTACACACACACACACACACACCAGGAGGCCTGGTCTCAGACCGGGCCGCGGGGGCGTACCCCCGGCTCCAGGTAAACCTAGGCACCTGTGATGAGCGGGGTTCCACAGGGGTTGGTCCTAGGACCAGTGCTATTTTTGGTATGTGTGAATGACATGATGGAAGGGTTAGACTCAGAAGTGTCCCTGTTTGCAGATGATGTGAAGTTAATGAGGAAAATTGAATCAGATGAGGATCAGGCAGGACTTCAAAGAGACCTGGACAGGCTGGACACCTGGTCCAGCAACTGGTTTCTCGAATTTAACCCCGTCAAATGCAAAGTCATGAAGATCGGGGAAGGGCAAAGAAGACCGCAGACGAAGTATAGGCTAGGTGGCCTACAGCCTGTTGCAGGCTGTAGGTCTATCCGTGAACTGAGAGAGGGACAGGGTGACTCCAGCCCAGAAACAGCACTGTGTAACGTCACGTTAGCCGCTAAGTCTAGCAAGGGATCGTCTGTATAATACATATGGATGGTACTAACTAGGATACTCAGCTGTGCTACACAACATATACGGGGGATCAGCAACTATGCTAACATATCCTACGATGAAAGGTTGAGGGAAATCGGCCTGATGACACTGGAGGACAGGAGGGTCAGGGGAGACATGTTAATGACATACAAAATAGTGCGTGGAATAAATAAGGTGGATAGAGACAGGATGTTCCAGAGAGGGGACACAGAAACAAGGGGTCGCAGTTGGAAGCTGAAGACTCAGACGAGTCACAGGGACGTTAGGAAGTATTTCTTCAGTCATAGAGTTGTCAGGAAGTGGAATAGCCTAGCAAGTGAAGTAGTGGAGGCAGGAACCATACATAGTTTTAAGAAGAGGTATGACAAAGCTCAGGAAGCAGAGAGAGAGAGGACCTAGTAGCGATCAGCGAAGAGGCGGGGCCAGGAGCTGAGTCTCGACCCCTGCAACCACAATTAGGTGAATTAGGTGAGTACACTCACACTCACACACACTCACTCTCACTCTCACATACACTCTCTCACACTCTCACACTCACACTCTCACACTCACACCCTCACACTGTCTCTCACTCTCTCACTCTCTCACACTCTCTCACACTCTCTCACCCTCTCTCACCCTCTCTCACCCTCTCTCTCACTCTCTCACACTCTCTCACACTCTCTCAAACTCTCAAACTCTCAAACTCTCAAACTCTCAAACTCTCTCACACTCACACACTCTCTCACATTCTCTCACACTCTCTCACACTCTCTCACACTCTCTCACACTCTCTCACACTCTCACACTCTCTCACACTCTCTCACACTCTCTCTCTCTCTCTCACACTCTCTCTCTCTCTCTCTCTCTCTCTCTCTCTCTCTCTCTCTCTCTCTCTCTCTCTCTCTCTCTATCTCTCTCTCTATCTCTCTCTCTCTCTCTCTATCTCTCTCTCTATCTCTCTCTCTCTCTATCTCTCTCTCTCTCTCTCTCTCTCTCTCTCTCTCTCTCTCTCTCTCTCTCTCTCTCTCTCTCTCTCACACACACACACACACACACACACACACACACACACACACACACACACACACACACACACACACACACTCACTCACTCACTCACTCACTCACTCACTCACTCTTGCTTTCACTCTCACACTCACATTTATTATTTTAAGAACAGCTATCTTCTGCCAAGAGAGGATGACCTAAAGAAGGAAACACATTCACGATCATTCATTCAAGCACTGTCTAATCAGGAGCGTGCTGACATTATGGTTTAGATGACCCTCTGATTGCAACATCTCTACCCCCTCTTTATGAATGCATGCACTGCAGTTCTCACCTTCAGGATTCAAGTTTAGCTATCCAGTTTCCGCTGAATCCTTTGTAAATGTTACCCTGATCACACAACAACAGTGCATTAAGTTGTAAAAACCACTTGTCTCCACTCCAATATAATGCAGAGAACTGTTGGATGTTTAAGCCCTTAGCCCTGAAAACTGCCTTTACCTCCTCCTTCCAATCCTTTCTTCTGTCCACTTCAGATTTGTGTACCTTCTTAAGAAGTCATCTTATTCTTCTCTGTCCTCTCTAAATATCCAAACCATTTCATCAGCCCTTCCCCAGCCTTGCAAATTATATTTTTGTAAACTGTACTATTTTGTACTATCTTTACACTCTGCATATACACCACACACAACTTAAAATATGACTATATTGCCTCCAGCCTCCTCACTGCAATGTTTAAAGCCCATGCCTTGGCCACATGTGAAAGTGTCGGTACCTACCACTACTCTCTTATTTCATATTTCTTGTTGCTGCCATAGACA